>NC_060271.1:19467750-19670755 GCF_021613505.1 Equus quagga | reverse complement strand
GCTCCTGGGCGGGTTCTGATCAGATTCAACCCACTCCTCAGGCCTTCTCTGGCCCCTCCCCTTTGCCCTTGGCCTGGGGGACCCCTCCCCAGACCTGACCAGGGCCGAGGAGCCCTGCTGAGAGCCCTGAGCAGTCTCACGAACTCAACCAGGGATTGTGGCAGGAGCGAGGAGTCCCTTTCTGTCCCCACAGCCCACACCCGCCCCAGGACAGAGGGGCTTTGGCAGCCTCCAGCCTGGTTATCTGATTTGGGGGCTGATGGGGTTTCTAATGGAAAACAATATGGTAATTTCAGAATGTTCTTGATTAGATGAGAATGATATTGCATCAAAGTTACTTCCTTAATTTATTCAGAAAATAACAAGAGAGAATTCTCTCCGAAGATCCTTAATTAAACCAGAGCTTGCACCGCGCAGGGAAAGCGGGCGCTGAGCTCCAGGTGTGGGGGACAAAGGCCCTCCCTGAGTCTCCCGGGGACCCGGGCTGCAGGGACTGGGCAGGTCTTCACCCAGACAGCCTGCCCGCTCTATGTGGAGGGAGTGTCGACAGCAAGAGGCACAGGACGAGGCCCCTTCTGCTCAGGGACCAGCGGGGCAGCCGGAATCATTCCTGTCCCTCCTTGTCTTCTCCAGCTTCATCCTGGGAGTCCTCAGTGACCCACAGCCATAGAGACTCAGCAAGCACGGGTGGCAGAGCTGGATGCCCATGGCATCTTCGAGACACAGAACAGGCCGGGTGAGCATGGAAGATGCGGGCAGGTCCAGTTATGATTTGCACTAGGGTCAGCTTGGGAAGGCTGGTGGACCCAAAAGGCATAACTGAGGACAGTTTGATCTGAGAGGGAGAGGCAGGGTAAGAGAAACAGCAAAAGATGGTGAAGCTTCTGGACATTAGTGATAGAGAGAGGAAGCTGTGGCTCCTCTTAGGCCTGAAGGGGCAAAAGGAGGGACAGAGAGAGGCCACTTGACAGAGCTGTGCCCACAGACTGTGACAGCAGTGCCAGGACGCAGTGAGTCCGGGAAGAGATGAGGATGTACTCCCAACCTCTCTCTTTTCCTGCCCTGTTGCGCTGGTGTCGCGCATTAGCTGGACTGGAAGCCAGGTGTCGGGGAGCCTGGGGGACGCCCTTTGTGTTGGTGAGGGTCCTGGGGCACAGAGCAGAGCAGACAACAGATCTGGGAGAAAGCAATGGAGAAAGCCTAGCACAGCCCGCAAGGTGATGGTAAACAACCTTTCCTTGTCTGATACTTCAGAATTTCTCTAGTGCATTCTTATTCATTTTCCTTCTCACTCCCCACAACAGCCCTGAGTACAGATTCTTGTCTCCAGGAGGAAACAGGCTCAGAGAGGTTGAGCCATGTCCCTGAAATCACACAGTAGGGAGGTTATGCATTTGAACTCAGTTCTTCCTCCCTCCAAATCTCCCCTTCCCCACCCTGAAACAGAGGCTTGGATGCATAAAAGTGCTAGCCTGAGCTGGGTGTTGCCAAAGGGTCCTGGTGTGAAAGATCCCTGTCTAGAAGCTTCTGTGAGGCTGTGAGGGAAGTCTTGGAGCACCCTGGGCACTTCACAGAGGAGACGACAGCAAACTACTCAGGAGACAAACATTTCTAATTCCGATGGGACCTCCTGCCCATGGGAATGATGTGGCTGGCTGGCTGGGATCTGCCGGAGCAGGAGCTGAGAAAGGCGGCAACTTTGCTGAGTCAGGATATAGAAGGAACTTCCCATCCTCCCAGGGACCATCTCGTTTGCCCACATGCCTGCTGGTTTCACGGCACCAGCCTCACCCCATCCCCACCAGCCACCAGCACCCCAGCCACCGAGCAGTGTAGGGACTGGGTGCTGGCTGGGGATGAAGTGGGCCTGGTCCTCTGGGCGGTAGGAGGAACCTGGGCAGGGCTCTTGGGGAGCTCCCGACTGGATTCTGATATGTCAACAGGGTAGAGAGACAGAGACCAGGGCCCCAACACTGCGGCTGCAGAGGACCCCAAGGTGCAAGAGTTCTGAGGGTGGGGAGGCTGATGTGCAAGCATGTGGGTGCTTGTACGCATGCGTGTGTGCATGTGCGAGTGTGTGTACCTGGGTATGTGTGACCATATGCATCTGAATATATGAATCTGGCATATATCTGTGTAAGGATGTGCATGCGAGAGAAAGAGAGGAGAGGAGGAGGAGGGGGAGGAAGAAGAAGAGGAGAAAAAGGGAGGCAGGGGGATTTTGTTAGGGCCATCAAGGATCAAAGGGGTCAAAGTCAAAAGAAGTGTGGCTTGGATGGGCCATGTGAGATGATGATGATGATGGTGATGATTAATAATAGCAGCTAGCATTTATGTAACTCTGTATGCCAGGCCTGCTCAAAGCCCTTTATGTATATTAAGTATTTTAATCCTCACAATCAATTTAGGAGGTAAGTGCTGTTATTACCCTATTTTACACTTGGGGAAACTGAGGCACCAAGAGAGTTTTTTTTTTTTTGACAATGTGCCCAAATACCAGAGCTAAGAATTGGGCCCAGGCCCAAATCTTAACTACCAACAGGTTCTGTGTATCGAACTCAAAGCTGTGTCCCCGGTCTCTGACTTCTGCGCAGGGCCTCTGGACCACTGCTTTGATGCTCTCTGTCTCATGCTCTTTGTTCCCAGCAGGACTTTTTTTGGGGGGAATGTGAAGTTGATCCCACAAAGCCCGAGTGTCAGGCAGGTGGTCCTAACTGAGCCGAAGCAGGGGGGCGTCAAGGGAGCTTGGGTTTGGGAGGGCCGTTCCTTCTGGGTGGTTGGTGGGGGCGGGCACAGGGGTGAGGCAGAGACGCGAGCACGGGTGGCTTGTGCAGGGTCTTCGAAGGCCAGGTTAAGGCGTGAGACCTCTGTTCTATAGCACAGGAGGTGGGGGCCCTTGAGATGGGGAGAGTGGCGTGGTCACCCTAGGAGGGTCACTCTGGCTGCAGTGTGGATTGCAGAGAGAGAGACCGGAGCCAGTGGGGCTGGTGACCTGAGGAATGCAAGGATCCACGTAAAAGGGTGATAAGGCCCGGGCTGGGGTAGGGTTGGGGTGGGGGGTGGGGTGGGGGGAGGAGATTTAGAAGGAAGAAGCCTCAGTAGTGGGTGGCAGACTGAATATAGGGGAACCTGAGGGACTTGTTGAGAATGGCTCCCAGGTTTCCAGACACCTGGGTGGAGGGACACCACGGGAGGAGAGCAGCTCCTGCCACACACCCAGGTCCCTCAGGAGGCCAGGGAAGCCTGTGGCCGTGGTGGCTGAGACACGTGCCCATGGAAGTGGCCAGGGCATTGCCTGGCTCTGGAGAGGTTTGGGTTGGCCGTGGCTTCTCTTCTGATGGATACATAGGTTGGGGAGGCAGAAGGTCAGAGGGACGGCCAATGGACACATCAGGAAAAGGTGGGGGGGGGGGGGTATCGATTTCCCCTTGAATATTTTTCATTTTCTTTAAGTGTCTCCATTTCTAAAAAGCTCACATAGGAGATTGTACGAGAAATGGAGCTGCACGTCATTCATTCTTAAGTCTCAGATGCCAGCGAGGCCCGCGGTACAGGGGTTAGGACTCTCATTCTGTGGTCAATTGGGGGTTCAAATTCGAACGTCACCATTCTGTAGCTGTGTGTTCTCGGGTAAATCGCTCTACCTCTCCGAGCCTCAGTTTCCTTATCGGACACTTAGGGATCATTACAGCACACGCCTCTCTGCTGGTTGTGAAGATTCCATTAGATAGGCCACTGCAGGCAGCTCTGGTCATGATTCTTCAGATTCAGGCAGGATGACAGAGAGCAAGGGCTGCTGCGGCATTGCTCCTTGCCCCAGTCTTTCCACTTGTCTCCACCCTCCCCACAGGTAGGGGACACAGCCATTCTTTCAGGACTGGGAGGGAGAGGGTCTGTCAGACAAGAAGGGGGGGGCCTTTCTGACCAGGAGGGGCACCGGTGAGTCTTTACCGCCTGGTGCTCCTCTGGAGGCCCCTCCCGTTCCCAGTGCCCCAGGCCCTGCCTCTCTCCCGCAGTCCTGAAAAAGACGACAAACCCAGATACAGGCTGAAACTGGGATGTCCATCCCCCCTGCCTGGACCCTGCCTGGACCCCGCCTCCCCACATAGGGTCTGGACCTGTTGTTTCTCAGCCTGTGCTCTGGCTGCAGGCAGCGCACGCCTCAGCCCCCTGCAGCCCCTATGCCTGCAGGGCCCCCATCCCTGAGCTCTCTCAGGTGTCCTGGAGGGGGTTCTAGGGTCTGGGCGGGCAGGGGTTGCTGCAGACCCCTCAGCCTGCTGCCCAAGGATGGGGCATCGGGAGAAGATGGCTGCCTCCCTTCTCCTCTGCGATTTGGCCCTGGGGCCTGGGCCTTGGGCTGAGCTCGCTCCTACCCCAACCCCAACTCTGCAAGTTTGCTGGCAGCAGCGTACATGACTTTGGTGTAGTTTCTGTGGTTTAATAAGCTACAAAAACGACATTATTTTAAGCCAATCTGGATATAGCACAAAAACTCTCACCCCGTCTGTTCTGTGAAACTCAGATACCCTGACGAGAACACAGCTCACAACCAACTAATACAATATTCTGCTGGGCTCGCTGTCAGCGGGCCCCACGCGGGAGCGGCTCCCCGGAGGACCGCCCAGGCGCTCGGCAGGCCGAGGAGGGAGGCGGGCGGCCGTGGATGGGGAGGAGGCGGACGCCGAGGTGGGAGCCGCGCTGGGGGGGCTGCCTCTTCCCTCCCCGCCGAGCCGGGGCCGGCCGGCCCCTCTGGGCTCCCCGCCCCCCTCCACGGGGACGTGGAGAGGAGAGGAGTGTTTCTGGCCTGCTGACAGCGGCTCTACTCCCACAGCTTGCATATGTCTGATTCCGAAGCAGGGAAGTGTGTCCAACACACCCAATGCAAAGACAGGTTGTTGAATATTTTTTCTCTCATCACTAAAAAGGATTCCCTGCTGGGTGCAATCAAGATCCATAAACTCGCGGCTCGAGTCGGTGTGAAAGCGGCGCTCCAGCCCAGACTCCCTCGCCGGCGCTAAATGCAGGCTCCGGGCGGAGATGCACAGACATCCGCTAGCAGTCTGGCCCCGCGACCGGCAGTTCCCGGCACATTAGGCAGTGCGCTTATTTTGGGCTACGCTTCAGTGGATTAACTTTCAGTGTAAAGTTTAGGAGCTTGGGCATCGTCCCTGTGGCGCTGCCCCCGTCCTCTCTTGGTGGGTACCAAGCTTTACAGAGCCAGAGGCAGGGGGGCTGGCCCACACGGGTTCTCAGCAGCCGCTGGGGTCAGCACTGGAAAAGGAAGGCAGGGGGGGCAGAGGTCCCCGCTGGGGCCCCTGGCAGCCTGGAGAGCCCAGCTTGCTGACCCGGCCTGCCTCAGGGTCAGCAGATGCCCAATACCTGACTTCCCTGGAGACCCTGAATTCGCAGGCTTTGAAGATCTTGCAAAGTTCCCCTGGGAGGGGGAGGTGGAGGCTGGTCCTAGATGAGGGTCTCCCCTCTTCTGCTGGTGGGGGCAGGCCTGGCATCCACCCATCCCTCCCCACCTGGGCGTCCGGCTCCCTCCCCCCACGGGATCCCAGGACACACACTGGAGGTTGGAATCTTGCTTGTTTACGTAAAGGCAAGTATGCCTTCTTCTCCTTCCGAGCTGCCTCTCTCCATCCCTCAAGTAAGGAGACTGAGGCAGAAAGGGACGTGGCAAGGTCTTAACTGGGCCCTGGGAGAGCCCCCCGGGAGTGGAGGAGGGTGGAGAGAGGACGTGGGGCGGAGGAGGAAGAGGGTGTGATCAGATCAGTGCCTGGACTTCTTTCTGATGGCTCGTGAGGGAAGAGCTTGGCGGTTCTTGCAGAAACTGAGGGACCCTGTCCCCCTGCCCCCGTGGCTGTCCACTGGGAAGTGCTTTCAGCTCCAACAATTTACAACTGTAGTTCCCATGATTTCTTAAGAAGCAACTGAAAATGTAGTCTCCAAAAAAGCACCCCCCCCCCCCCCCCGCCCCGCACATCTTTTTTTTTTCTGGGGGCCTATGACGTATCATTTAAAACCAGAATGAGCTCCAGAAATAGCATGCAGAGTAAAGGGCAGCTTAGAGCCAGTGCTGAAGCCCTATAGGGTGTGGGATCTGTGATTCACTCCCTCATTTATGCAAAAGGTGTCACCAGGGCTGACTTCGTACAAGTTACTGGGCTGGGGCTGTGGCAGGCAGTGAGGTCTCTGCCGGCGGAGGGAAACCAGATACATCCCCACTCTTCTGTTTGCTCATTTATTAGCAGCAACTATG
The DNA here is from genome assembly GCF_021613505.1 of Equus quagga. Classification (NCBI taxonomy): domain Eukaryota; kingdom Metazoa; phylum Chordata; class Mammalia; order Perissodactyla; family Equidae; genus Equus; species Equus quagga. Next base: position 19,664,493 of record NC_060271.1, on the reverse strand, counting down.
AGCCAGGCCCTGTGTTGGGGCCGAGCGCAAGCAGATGCGGTTTGAGTATAAAGCAGAATGTGAAAAGGCAGAGGAGAGAGGGGGCTTCGGAAGAGGCAGGGATGCTGGGCCCCTTCTCCCAGCTTTGAGCGAATGGTCAGGAAGGGTTCCCAGGTCCACATCCTGCTTAGCTTTGCGCCGGCTTGCAGAGGCCCACAGGGATGGGATCAAATTGCCTCCAAGTTACACCGAGGCAAAAACAGATGATGAGAAAGAGGAACGATTGAGGTGGTTTTGGGGAGCTCTGGATTAAAAAAAAATCCTTTTCCTCTCTCCTATATCGTAAATCACTCTCCTTCTTTCTCTCAAACCCCTCCCCCACTCCCTCCCGCTCTCCCTCTCTCCGAGAGATCAGCACATTGCAAAGACAGGTTGTTGAATATTTTCTCTCTCATCACTAAGAAGGCCTCCCTGCTGGGTGTAATCAAGATCCATAAACTCGCCGCTCGCCTCCAGTCGGTGTGAATCGAGCCCCACTCCGCTTGCCTCGATTCAGACACGCTCGGGTCGGCTGACAGCGGTGGTCAGGCTGCTCTCCCAGACGCATCCCATCCCCGAGGGGCTGCGGCAAGGGGGGCTGGGTCTCCTGAAGGCCCCACCGTCGGCTCTGGGCTCTGTAATGACGGGGCCCGGAATTCAGGGCGCCTCTCCAGAAAGGTCAGGAGGGAGAGAAATCGATACCTGCAGACAAGGAATCAGGTCATTGACACATGGGCGCTCCTTGATCTTCACCCCCGGTCCCCAGTTCCCCAGGGAGAGGAGAGAGGAGGCAGGATGGTCTCTCAAGCCTGGTGGTTATTTCCAACGGGCCGCCTGACTGGGTGGCATGGCTTCTGTCTGGTTTTCAGAATTGTCCCTTTCGTGGTAGACAAGGGCATGGACCTGGTGTTGCTCCAGAGGGCTGGGAACAAGCAGGGGGCTGGGGCGGGTGGGGAGGTGGTGGCTAGAATGAGAGGAGAGAGTGAAGGAGATGCGCCAGAGAAGCTGGGCTGCCGACTGCTGGGCTGCTCAGTGTGCCACCCCGCTCTTTGTCTGAACATCCGTTAGCTGGGTTGGGAACAGTCGGCAGATGCAAAGCTGGGGAGGAACACTTCTCACCTTCCCCTGACTTTACACTCTGATGTGATGCTCTCCAATGACGCTGTCACCCTCTGAACCCCTGGGCCAGGTCACCCCCTCCTCCCTGACCTCTCTCTGTCCACTGTGACCTTTCTGAAATGTGAATCTGACCATAGCTTCCCCTCCTTAAGGTGCTTCCATGCTCCCCTCTTGCCCACAGAACGAAGCCTAGGACCACGGTGAATAATCAAGACCTGCCCCCAATACTCCTTTCAAACTCCCCCCACCCTGACCCCTCAGCTGTTAATGTTCTGGACACCTGAGCCATTTCCCAAATACACTTGGTGTCTTCTCACCTCCAGGCCTTTGCATCCTCTGTTCTTCCTGCCAGGCATGCCCTCTCTTCCTTATCTTTCTAGTGCAGTCCTCACTGTCCTTCAAGCCTCAGCAGAAATGCCTCTTCTTCCGAGGAGCCTTCCCTGACCACCCAGGCAGAGGTAATCCATGCTCCCTGGGCAATTTGTACAATTCAGCCCTTAACATCTGTACCGTGATTGTCTGTGTCAGTGTCCCTATCCCCAGTGGGCACAAGCTTCTCCTTGAGGGCTGGGACTGAGTTTGATTTAGCTCTGTGTGTCCAGGGCCAGCACCTCGTGTGTTGAGATGAGTAAAATCAGAAGTTTCATTGCCAAGTTTCAACCCTGCTCTCTGTCTGTACCTGCACACCTGTGTCCCTGTGTCCCTGCATACCTGTGTCCCTGTGCACCTGTATGGGCACATCTTCCTGTCCACGCTTCCCCTCTCCATCCTCCTGACCAGATTGGGAGCACCTGGAAAGCTGGATGGAGTCTGTCTCGTTTCTGAAGGCACACATGCAAAGTGGGCGCTGGTGAAGATGGTGGGACTGGGTTTGGGCTTTGCTAAAATAGTCCGCCGCAGGCTCAGCCTGGAGAAGCAGGCGCCCTCCCTGCAGGGGTGTTGTGGGTGGTGGTGTGTTGGTGGTGGTGCGGCTTCCCATGAAGGGTCTGGGGGACTCGCTGCGCAGGGCTGGGTGCTCAGCCTTCATTTCCATTCACATTGGAGGGGCTGCTGACCCCGAATCTGCAGGCTCAGCCTCGGAGGCGCTGGCTCCCCAGGCAGGGTTTACAGACCCGCACGAGCTAGTGGGGCCCCACCTTGGGGCTCTTCTCCCAAGGCTGCCAAATACAGTAGCTCTCCAGGAGAAAGAAGGTCCTGCTGCGGCCTCCTTCGCCTCTCTTGGGAGGCCGGGAGCAGGAACTCAGAAAAAGTGAGGGTTTCCTCTCTGGCAGACACGGCAGGCCCACCCTCCCGCCTCTGCAGAGGCCATGGAGATATTGCCCACCAGCTTCAGGGCTCTCATAACTCTTTCAAGACAATCACTTTATTTATATGAGTTTGTTTTAAAAAACCCACCGACGATCCACCATAGGGACCTCTCCTACCGCCTCAGCTTGATTCTCTCCTATCCTCCGAGTCTATAACTCTTAGTCTTTTGATTCTCCCAGTCCACAAACTATAAAAATCTTATTTCTATAAGGTCTTTTATGGTTACCAAGATAGTCAATAGTGTCATTTTCATTCATATCATTCTGCAGGGAAGTTAGAGGAAACGAACCAGACAGAGGAGAGCTATAAATAAGCGTGAGCTACACAGGGCCCCAAGCGGATCCCGCTGCGTTCTTTTAAAACGACTCATGCACGGAACACACACACGCAAAATATGCACATATGCACACAAGTGTGCACACGTATGCCCACTCAGGCATAGAGACAGGTACATGCGAACTCACCCATGCACACAGGATGCTTGTATGCATGGTGCTTGCACACACACACATGCACGTGCATGTATGTGCTTACACAGTTTGGCAGGCTTAGATAAAGGCCCTTGATGGAATTTGCCTGGCTTTGAAGGGCCAAGAGCAGGCGGCAGCACCCGCTATGGTGAGCTGGGGGACTGAAGCCGGCCAGCCCAGGGAACACATTCCAAAGCCATGAATGGTGGGGTCGGGCACCCAGCCACCCATGAGCTCATGTGAGGGAGCTTTGGAACTCCCGCCAGCACAGGAGTTTGTGCTCCTGGCCGGGCGGCAGGGGCAGCTGCTCAGCCAGCGCTGGGAATGCCCAGGCGGCTCCCAGGGCTCCCACTGACTGTCTGCTAGTGTCGTCTGAGGGCCCAAGCCCTCATTTTTGGAGGGCAGCCAACCAGCTTTGAGATTCTGATTTGTGTCTGGCTGCCGCCCACCTGAACACTTGTCCATAGCCCTGCAGCCAATGGCTTTGCCCTTAAGGCAGGACCCCAGAGGAAGAGCCTGGGGCATGACACTAGAGTGGAAAGCAGAAAGTCTTGGGCAGAGGAGAGCCGGCAACTCTGTGTGCCAGCGTGAAGGGTGTAGCCCAGATGGGGCCGACCAAAGATGGAGGGGCAGGCCCAGGCCTGGAGGAGGACCGCCAACCTCCCCCAGGTGAGTGTAGTCAGGTCTCAGTCCCTGCCCCCGGGAGTGGGTGGGGGAAGGATGGGGCTGCCTGGTTGGTGCCAGAGAACCATGCTCTCCTCAGAGGATTCTGGGCTCACTGACCAGGGGGACAAAGGAGGGAATGGCCCCTGGAGCCAGGAGGCCTGGGACCCAGTGCAAACTCTGTTGCCCTGTGTGATGTTGGGCAAACACCTTCCGTCTCTGGGTGTCTGCACCCCAGTGAATCATAAGGAAGGATGAGCTCTCAGACTCCTCCTAGTTTTGGAGGTGCAGGTGGATTAGCTGCACCCCAGCCTTAGGGCCTTTGTGTCTCCTTAGTTTCCCCATCTGCAAAATGGGGATAATGGCTTTTGACATTGGCAACGTCCCAGGGATGGCTTGACGGGGGCTGGCAAAGGTCCAGGAGTTTGGATTAGCTCGTTTGGGAACTGGTGGGTTTGGCAACCCATCCGGAGGCTGAGACCCTGAAAAGGCTTCCCTCCCATCGCCAGCTTTCTCCTCCCTCCTCACGCCCCCCCACCCCCAACACCCCCCTAAACACTGAAGAGCTGAGAATGGAGCCCGGGGCTCTGAGCTCAAGGTCTTGGAATTCCTCTATTTCCCCTCCCGCCTCCTTCAAGGGAACTATTAATTGTAATTTAAGCCTCCTAAGTTAAAAGCAGTGTGCAGATTTAAGGATTCTTTCATCCCAATTACACATCTTTTCTGGCTGCACTTTAGTGCCAGGCTTTTATCTGTTGTTCTGGGGAATCACTTATCGGCCAGAGCAGCGGGCTCCACACAGATTTCTCCCTGATTATGTTTAATGGCAAATGGAGAGTTAACCACCCTCCCTTGCCTGAGCTGTGCCGGTGGTTTCCCCAGCCCAGCCTGAAAGCAGCCCAGGGGAGCAGAAGGACAAGGACTGGGGGAGCTGCGGGGACCTCCATGTCCCGGAACAGTCGGTGCAGGGCTTCGAGGGGACCTGTGTGGCTCAGGGTGGCTAAGGGGGCATTCCCCCACCCACCTCCAGGTGACCCATGTGCTCTGTTCCGACGCTGATGGCAGCTATTTGTTTATTCCTCACATTCCACAACTATAGGTGTCTACAGTGGGTCAGGCCCTGAGCTGGCATCATGTCGTCACTCACATCAGTGTGCACCCAGCTGCCAGGGCCACTGTGACACTCACACTTGCATGCTCCAGGGTGTGTCCAGCCCCTGAACCTGCACTGCCAAACGAACACACATTCATAGAAGCATGCACACACACATATAGATACACTTGCAGGAGCATGCACACGTGCACAGAAACATGCGCATAATGTCCACATACTCAAAGAAGCATACACATGCATGGACACACTCAGAGAAACATTCAGACATGCACACATGCACAGAAGCATGCACACACACAAACACACACAGGAGCATGCACACACATACACCCTCACGGAAACATGTGCACACACTCTCACAGGAGCATGCATACACATGCACACACAGAAGCACACACACACAAGCACTCACACATACTCACAATCAACACCTCCATACACAGGGACACACTCTATTTGCACAGATCCCCTCCTAGTACCCCCGAATACACTCTCAGCTCAGTCCCACACGGCACGCAGTGTGACTCTTCTTTATTGTCGCACAGACACTTCTCTGTCAGGACATCTGTCTGTCATTCACAGAATTAGAATGCCACAGGAGCTTGGAGTGGGTCTTGGAATTTCAGGCCCTTATTCCGTGGAGCCTCCTGTGACTTCCACTTCCACTGTGTCCCTGAGCCCCATCTGTTATACCAGTTGGATGACCATGTCACAGGCTCAGCTGGGGCTACTCAGTCCCAGAGCTGTTACTCTGTAAATCTCAGACTATACACGTCCAAGGCAGAACTCCTGGTCTTCCCTAACCCTGCCTCGCCTGCGGTCTTTCCCACCTCAGCTCTTGGCAAGTCCTTCCTTCCATTGCTCAGAACAAAAACACTCCGATTCTGACACCAGTTACAGCGTGTGGGTTTTTCCCCCACAGCACCAAGCCATTCTCCCATACTAGCTGGGTGTCCTACGATTCAACCCATTTGTGACACTGTCCACCTGGAGACAGCATCCAGTCCCTCAGGTTAAGGATGCAGTCCCACAAGACTGCCTCCACTTCAGATGCCAACCCCTAGTCCAGGTTGTCACCTGTGCTTTGGACCAATCAGCTATAGATCCGAGGTTCCCCCAACCCCCTCTCTGGGTTCAGTTACACAGAACTCAGGACACCAGTTGACTTATGAGATCACTGGTTTCTTATAAAAGGATGTAGCTCAGGAACAGCCCGATGGGAGAGGTGCACAGGGCAGAGTATGGGGAAAGGGCTTGGAGCTCCCATGCCCTCTCTGAGCGCCACTCTCCCAGCACCTCCATCTGCTCCCCAACCTGGAAGCTCTCTGAACCTCATCCTTTTTTGTTTTTGGATAGAGGGCTCATTACATACACAGGAGGTTGGGGGGTGGGGGTGGCTGAAAGTTCCAACCCTTTAATCACGCGGTTGGTTCCCCTGGCAACAAGCCCCCATCCTTAGGTTACCTAGGGGCTTTCCAGAAGTCACCCCATTGACATAACAAAAGACACCGTAATTGCTCTCATCTCTTAGGAAATTCCCAGGGTTTTAGGAGCTCTGTGCCAGGAATGGGTACGAAGACCAAATGTATACTTCTTGTTATAAATCACAGTGTCGCGAACACCTTGGCATCATTCTTGACTCCTCTCTTTCTCTCACTTCCTACAGCTGGTCCATCAGCCAATCAAGCTGGCTGGATTTTAGAAATACATTCCTAACCTGATCACTTCTCACCCCCTTCTCTGCCACCACCCTGGTCGACCTGGCCAAGAGCTCTGTTTGGTTTACTGCAGTGACCTCCAGACAGGTCTGCCTGCTTCGGCCCTCACCAGAGGATGTTTCAAGTCAGGTCATGCCACTTCTCTGCTCCTTTCAGAGAAACAGCTGAGGACCTTACGGTGGCTGCAAGTCCCTCTGAGATGTCTTCCCCTCCCTCCCTCCCTCCACTCCAGCCATGCTGACCTCCTTGCTGTGCTCTTGCCTTCTGGTCCTCACTGTTCCCCGTCCCCCGGGGATGCTTTCCCGCCAGATCTCCACTTGGATAACACCCTTCCCTTCTTCAAGTCTTTGCTGGATTATCACTGCTTGATGAGATCACTTTAACTATTTTATTTAATTCTACAGTCTGCTGCCCCTTCAGCCTCTGTCCTCCCAATGCCCCTTACTCTGCTCTGTTTTGTCTTTTTTTCCCCGTGGAATGTAGACCTTCTGTTACAAGTTGGGTGCCTGGGGAAGCAGACTCTGATAGAGTTTTGCTTGCAAGCAGTTTATTGGGGAAGGTTCTCAGATCTAGACCTGGGGGGAGGGGAGGAAGCAGGACCGGGCAGAGGGAAGAGCTGAATTAGGAGGTAGTCAAGAGCCCTCAGCTGACTCCCTGGGGAGCTGTGGAGCTGGGATTGTTACCGAGCCAAAGTGGGTTCGCTTCTTGGTGAGTGGGCATCGAAGCCTTCATCAGAAGTAGTAGTCACACAAAGTACAATTTATTTGCAGCAAATAAGGAGACGACCATGGGGAGTCACTTCCAAAGCTGTGGCCCCCAAGCAAGGGGAAGCTAGGTGCCCATACAGCTATAGTCTGAAAACATGCTTTCACATACATCTCACGTTATGCTAATAAGGCTCTTTTCCTTTTTTTTGGTGAGAAAGATTGGCCCTGAGCTAACATCTGTTGGCAGTCTTCCTCTTTTTGCTGGAGGAAGATTGGCACTGAGCTAACATCTGCAGCAATCTTCCTCTATTTTGTATGTGGGACACTGCCACAGCATGGCTTGAAACTTCCTTTGAGTTACCTGGGGCAGTTAGTCAGTGACAGGATGGCTTTCAGAGTTGCTCCACATTAAGGAGAGGGAACTGGAGCCTTTATAACCCCAGATGGACCAGCTATGGGATGTGGGCTGCCCCCGGGGGTGGTGACCTTGAGTGGAGCAACTGCCTTCTCTGAGGGCAATTCTGGAGGAGAGAGACTCTGCTGAATGCCATGGGCTGCCGGCACTCCCAGCCTCAGTTCAGAAGTGGGCCATCTGGGCACCACACCCCCGCATGCCCTAACCTTTAAATACACCTGAATGAGTAAATGTATCTGTACGATAGTTATTGTTTGTATCCATCTCTCCTGCTAGAAAATGAGCCCCAGGAGGGAAAGGCTGTCTGTGGCCTAACTCCCTGATGTTTGCTAGGTGCCTGCGACAGTTTTGGCGCATAATAGGTGCTCCATAAATATTTGCTGAATAAGTGAATGAGCCCGCCCATTCTCAATGGCCTGCTCGTCTCAAGGTCGTCAACTTTATTGGAATCAAAATCCTGGTGCTACCGCCAACCGTGGTTGCAGGTGCACAACCGTGAGCAAGTTGGCTGACTTCTTGGAGTCTCTGCTTCCTCATCTGTGAAATGGGATAGTAGATAGTCCCATCTCACAGGGTTTGGAGAGGATGGAATGAGCTAGTGCGTATAAACTAATTGACAGGTGCCTGGAACAAAGCTGGTAATCAATAGATATTAACCGTCGTCAATGATGCTGTTCGTGTCCTGGCTCTCCTTGCTTTGGGTTGCTGCCAGGATTCTGATCAGACTTAAAGACAAAGCTGAGACCCCATCTGGGGAACCTTGACCTTCCAGGTGTACGGGGAGAGGCGGGCTCTGTTTCTGCAAGTCGACGTGCAGAGCTCAGGTTTTGGCTAATGAAGATAGAGATCTGCTCACAGCCTGTGGTTGGATCCCTGCCGCAGGAAATCTCAGTGTGTACCTGTGTGTGTGCATCTGTTTATATGTTTGTATGGAGATAGTACAGGCCATCCTCAAAGCTGTCTATTCCTAAAGGACAACTCGACCCACACAGGAAGCCAGATATTAGCAGGGTCTGGAGAGGTCAAAAGAGTCATCTCCTCTTCCCCACCTTCTGCTACTCTGCATCCTGATGGGCTTGTCCCTGCTGCTCCCCTGAGTGAACTTGCTTCCCGGTCTCCAGCGACCTCCTTGTGGTCAAATCCAGTGGACGCCTCTTGACTTGAGCAACGGCTGATACTGACCACCACTCTCCATCTTGTGTTGCCTACGATCACTCTCTGGGTATAGCAGATGCTGTAGTATGAACCCCAGGTACCCTCCCTTGAGACTGAGGTACTCATTCTCTCATCCAATGGGAGTACTGATGGCCAACAGCATTCAGCTGAGTCCCTCCCCAAGAATTGTCTTTGGCCAAAGGGAACTGCCTCTCCCAAGGCTACGGCCCTCCCCGGAGGCAGTTTGAACTCACTGGCTGACTGATTATTCTTGCTGCATTTTGAGACATCTCTAAAGGGCCATCCCTGCTCTAGAGCTTTCCATGGGATTCACTGGGGCCTCTGTCACAGATGTACCAGAGTTCAGCTTCTCGCTCTGCCCAGTCCTGCTGTCTGCCCTCTTTCACAGATGTCGTTACTGAGCTCACTCCCTAATAAGCCCTCTGCATGCAACTCTCCATCCCTGATGTGTTTCTAGGGTATCCGACTGATGACTACAGTTGGTGCTAAGAGTGGTTCCTAGGAAACAGGCTCTCCAATGGGATTTTGGAGTTGCATCACCCACTGGCCAGTTGGTAACGAGAACTCCATCGCTGGTGGTGGGTGGAAGTGCTAATAGCCCCTGACATACTTTAGCAATGTAGTTGTTAAAACTTTCACCAGTGGTGAACTGGGATGGGATACTGGTGGAAGGGAACGTACTGGTGGAAGGGAATGTACTGGTGGAAGGGAACATACTGGTGGAACGGAACATACTAGAGGGAACGGCATCACAGACATCTGAGAGGCTCAGAGGAAGTGGGAATGATAAAGACTATGGAATTAGACCATTGTTGCTGGGAGCTATCGGTGCTTTGGAAAAAGACAAAGAAAGGCTGAGGGTGATTGATCACCAATTTGAGGTGAAGGGTGAAAGCCGGGGGGTCCTCCTTGCCATCAGATAAGGAGACTTTCTTCTGCATCTGGAGGGCAGAAAAAATGGAAGTTGGGCCCAGGATTTAATTCTGAGTAGCAGGTTTCCAGAGAAAATTGAATTCTCAACATAGCAAGCTGGCTCTGCTTGATTGGTCAGGGCCTTGACTGGGAGATGGGACGTCTGGGCGCATGCACTTGAATGCCTTGAAATCGCAGGTCACGTGAGCCCTCCGAGGCCGCAGGGTGTCCTTTGCCCTCCCCATGCCTCAAGAAGATGCAGAGATGCAGAGCCGTCCACCTTGCAAGGTGTAGTGCATCACGTGACGCCCCGCCCCCAACCACCACACCAGGATCTACTCCCCCTCCCCTTCCGGCACCCCAATAGAACGTGCCTGTTCAGGGAAGAAGTCGCTTCAGGATCTAGCCAGTGTGCACTAGCAGGAGCCCGAAGTTTAACTTGCTTTCTCTCCCGCATCATTGGCAGTCTCTCCACCTCTGATCTGTACTCTGCTGGTCCACCTTCCATGCTGCCACAGAGGAATCTTTCTGAAACATGTCTCCATGTTGCTTCATCTCTTACCTGCTTTTCTATGTATTCTTTTTGTACTTGCCATGCAAGTTCTTGCATCCGAGCCTTTGTTTTTGCTGTTCCCTTTGGCTGGAGGCTCTCTCCCCTTCCTCACTTCACCAGGCACTTTCCCGCCCCTGTTGAAGCGCCACAGCTCACCTCGTGTGGAAGACCTTGCGTGCTCCTCCCGGCTCCCCTCTCCAGGGCTGGTGTCTCTGTCCTCGGCTACTCAGAACACTGACCCAGGGCTCACAGCTGCATCCCTTCTCTGGGACTGTCCTCAGCCACAGAGAGCGACCGTGCCTAAGGTTATGCCCCCTGCTGGGGCAAGGGATACAAAGACCCAGGCCCCTTGCCTCAATTTGGGACAACTTTGAGTTTCTTTCCACCTCTAGAGCATCTCACAGGATTAGCTGAGGCCTCAGATGCAGCCACATTGCGGTTCAATCCTCACTTCTTTATGGGTCCCTCTCTCCAGAGCACACCCTCCCAATAAAGCTCGTGTAAAGCTATTTCAAAGTCGGTTTCCAGAGAACCTAATCTAAAACACCTCTTAGGGTATTCTTAGATCCTCTTTCTCTGGGCTCCCTGGGAACTGTGGGCATACATCTGATATTCTGTGTTTTTCACGCATCTGTTACTGTGTAACAAACCAGCCCAAAACTTAGCGGTTACCAGTAACGACTGCCTTTTCTCCCATGATTTTATGGGTTGACCGACCTCCACTGGGCAGTTCTGCTCCATCTGGTGTCGTTCAGGTCACTTGTGTGGCTACACTCAGCTGGAAGCCCCACGGTGACTGGACTGTCCAAAATGGCCACTCACCCTCCAGGGCCCCTCCTGCATGGCCTCCAATCATTCAGTGGTCTAGCTCTGGCTTCCTTACAGTATGGTGGCCGGGCTTCAAGAAGGAAGAACTGGAAATGGCCATTCCTCTTAAGATTTGGGCTTAGAAGGTTCAGAACCTCACCTTTGCTGCATTCTATTGGTCAAAGCAAGTCACAAGGCTTGTCAGAATCAAAGGGCGGGGAAACAGGTTCCACCTATTGATGGGAAGAGCATCATTTCTGTCTAGGAATGAGATGGACTGGTTGGCGACCGTATTTGGAAACCATCAAACATAGCATTTAACAATCATTGCACGGGGAGCTCCTTGAGGGCAGCAATTCAGCTGTATATCCGTTGCCCCTAGCCCAGGCACTTGGCAGGGACTGTCAGAGATTTTTGGTGACAGAGAGAGCTCCAGCCCCAATGTGCCTTATGCTGCATTTTGTCCCCATAGAGCCTGGGGAGCGGGTAGAGAGTGGAGCCAAGTCCTAGGCTGTCAGCTGCCTCTATTGGAATATCACTTTAATTTCCAAGATAGCTGGTCCAAATGCTGTCTGGGAGTCTATTTCTGGGCACCTACTCTGCCCCCTGGGGCATGAGTGGGGCATATTTTATTCAGCCACATGGTTGCACAGGGCCCAGGATCCAAACACAGATTTAATAATTAAAGCTCATCTCTCCTCTCTCTTGTCATTGTACATTTAGAGCATGTGGAAGTCATTAGTGTTGTTTGTCAAATAATTCTGGCTATGCACCTGCTGAACACATGGAAAGATTGTACTTCTTGGCCCTTTTATACTTGGGTGAAGCCTGGTGATTAATTCTGGCCAATGAGTTGTGAATGGAAGTGACTCGTGCCACGTCTGGGCATTTAATTACTGTGTGAAGCGCCCTCCAGAGCTCTCTTTCTCTCTGTCTTGGTGACAGGCAGGGTTGGAAACGGGGTCTGCTCCATCAGTTGGGTGAGGAGACATGGAGCAGAGCCCCAAACAACCCATGATGTGCCAGTGGCTTGAGTAAGAAGTCATCTTTGCTGTTTGAAGCCACTGAGATGAAGGGGGTTGTTTGTCACAGTAGCACGACCTTGTATCCTGATACAAGGGTACCCCGTACAAGGGTCCTGGCTTGCGCCAAGCTGAACTCAGCATTGAGGTAGATCTGGAGTGGGGTGGGGGCAGGGCTCTTGGGAAAGAACTCCCCTTCAGGGAAGGAGGAGCAGGGGCTGGAGTAGACGCTGGAGTGGGAATCCTACACACAGGCCCCCTGACGTGAGAAAGTAATCATTAGTATGTGTTAGAGTCGTAAAGGCTTCATATTAAAATTGAATGGAATAAATGTTGAGGAAGTTGGGAGCATTTTAAAGATTCTTACCCTCTGCTTCTCTATGCGTATTGTTTCCGTCCCCTCCCTCTCTTCCCCAAATCCCCTCATTCACTGCTAGGGGTTTGAATAGTAGTTTTAAAAGCACAGTGACTTGAATGCCCAGATATTTGCATATGGGCCTTCCTTCTGTGGCTTTCTTTATTCTAGTTCAGTGCCTCTCTAACTTTAGTGTGCCTAAAAATCCCTGTTCAGGGCCGTGTAAACGAACCCGTGGATACTGGACTTTAGGAGTGGTGTATGAGCTTTTCAAGGGTACTTTGACTCTACGCAATTCTTGTCTTACGCACAGCCCTCAAAATCTAAGCCCTCGGTAAAATGAGATTCCATTGTGGAAAACCAAAGGCACCTTGCAAATTTCATGAGCCGCTGAGAGCGCAGGATGTCCGCGGCAGCTGCTCTCAGCCCGTTATCCACCCGTCACTCCAGTCTGTTGGTTTTCCACCCGTGGTCTACACCTCCGTCGTCTCTTCCTGGATTACCATGTCTCCTTGCATCTTCTCTTGCTGATTCCAATCCATTGTCTTCATCACAACCAAAGTGATCCTTTCCAAACACCGGCCTGGTCATGTCACTTCCCCCTTCACTGGCCTCCCATTGGTCTTATCAGGAAGACCAAACTTTTTAGTGGAGTCTTAAGGCCCACGGGACCTGGCCCTTGCCTGCTTCCCCGGCCTCATTTCATGGCAGTCTCCCCCTCGGCCTCCTCTGTGTTCCCTCCATGCTGGCCTTTCACTTCCACCAACACTGTCACGGCTCTCTCCCCCCATCACGGAGCCTTGGCACTTGTTGTACCATCTACTTAGAATGTTCCTCCTCCACTCTCTCTTTTTTGCCTGATTAACTCCTACTCATGCTTCAGATGTCAGTTCAAGTGTTATGTCTTCAGAGAAGCATTTAAGCCAACTTATTCTTCACTTGCTCTCATAGAATGGTTTGCTTTCCCTCAGAATATTTATGTCGGTTTGTAATTATACACTAATTTATTTCATTATCTGATGAAAACTTATTTCTTCCACTAGAAGGCAAGCCCTGGGGGAGCAGGGGCTGTGACATCCTTGTTATTCTTGTGTACCAGCTCATTCAATGTGTGTGTGCTGCATGAATGACTGAATGGTGCTCAGAGTGGTTCTGTGACAGCAAGAGTGACGGTGGCATTAGCAGTGATGCCACACCCATTTCTGTGTCTTTTGGGCTATTATTTGCTCTAATTCTCATCTCAGGCTTGTGTGGCCTGGGAAATAGGAATTACCTCCAGATGGAAAAACCAAGACCCAGGGCGTAGACAAGACTGAGGGTCAGTGAGTGGCTGAGTCAGGTCCAGAGCCTGTCCTCCAGACTCCAGGTCGTTCTTTCTCAGACACAATGCTGCTTCTTGGCCTCAACTCTGACAATGCAAGAGCTGTCCTCTGAGGTCTCCAGTGTGGATAATTTGTGGGCCAGAGATAACACAGTAGCATCTTCTACAAATAGTTCTCTGACTTCTCCTCTTCTTTCTCCTTCTTTTCTCCTCCTCCGTCTCTTCCTTTTCCTTTGGTTCAAAAGTAATTTTTTGGGATGAAATGAGCATGGGTAAGACTTTTTAAAATGTTGATGAGAGAATATAAAGAAACTGAGCTGAGTGCAGCTTCACCCAATGGGTGGGGCCGGTGAGGACCTATATATGGTATTAAGGCTGAAAGCGCAGACTTTGGGAAATGTGTTAATGTTGGATTATTGTTTAAACATTTTTTTGGGACTTTAGGGTCTGATAACATCACTGTGGATGGTGGTGGTGGTGGGGGCGCGGGAAGCAGCGATTTCTTTTGGAAGGGACTGACATTCCCAATTTCAATCATCCTGGGCGGAGGTTAATCCTGGAGCGGAAAATGAGGAGGTATGAGGTAGCATTTGGCTTTAAGGGAAATTTCCCTCCTCTCTCTGGAGCCTTGGGGCAGTCTCCCCTGGATTCTAAAGCATGGAGGTAACTAGAGCATTATATTAGTTAAGGTATGGCCATCTGCTATAATAGATACACCCTTGATAGCTCAGTATCTTAGAATAAAAGTTTATTTCTTGCTTTCAAAATAGACATTCCCAATCACTGGTGACTTTCTCCCAAGTGGCAATTAGGGACCCAGCCCCTTCCATCTCGTGGCTCCCCTATCTTTAACATGTGACTCCCAAGCTCACCATAGAAGTAGAAAAACTAACTGGGGTCAGGTCTCAACATAGCTTAAATAGGGAAGTACAGACCCTGCTCCAGAAAGAAATAGCTTTTGCACCAGAGGAGCTGCATGGACTGTCCATATGTACCAGTAGGAACCAAGGGAACACGCATAGCGGTAGATCCTGAAGGTTTTGGACTGGGGTGGTGGGGTGGGGGGATATAAATCTAGATTGGGGGGTGTTTATTGATATAGGAATGCTTTCCTGGGAATCAGAGTATAACGTCTGGCAGGGACACTTAGAGCCAGTGCTAATAAACCTGAGATCAGATGCTGTTGGGATGTCTCTGTGAAGCCTGGCCATGATGGTTGCCTGCAGTAAATTAGGTGGAGATGCTGGAATTGCCTTGGTAGAGTATTGACTAAATGGTCAGAGGATTATGAGATGCGGCACAAGACAATGAGACCAGCCGACTATGTTCCCTGGAAGTGTCCAGAAGATGCTCCCTTTACTAAAGAAATATGGATTGTGCTAGACGGGGGTATACAGCATCACTCAAGGGCTCAGCGGTGGCCCTCCTCTGTAGGTAAGTGTTGATTGTAAGAGACGCTGCCGTGGAACTGGGCCTCCTGATAACAATGGGGACGATAGGGTTTTGGAATAGCAGAGACCACGTGCCAGCAGGTAACTGACAGAGGAAAGGTGGACTTGTTTACCACAATGAGCAGCAAAGCTGGAGTGGCAGCTAGAGGCCTTGACCCAAAGGGATCTGTGCTGATAGCTAATAGACCATGTTCCTAGGGGCTAGATATATGGGCAGCCAAAAGGATATTTCTTGACTTAAGTAGCCAAAAAAGATAAAGAGCAGGTGAACCAAAGGCTATGGCAGCCTCTGCAATAGAAAATAATGAATCTTTACCTATTCTCCAGACCTGAGCCACTTTTCAGACCCAACGTCCATTGATTGAAGGAGAGGCCAAGTCCCCTTGAGGAAGGACCCTGCAACATCCCTTCAAGTCTATGCAATAAACACTTCCCCACTCTTCCTCTAAAGGGACCCATGGCTATTTTGCAGAGTGACATTGGGGGAAAGGAGAGCATGAAGCTCTTTTGAGGGCTGTTGGATTTAGGGTCTGAGCCGAGCACCCAAACACCACACCGACCCCCATCTTAGAGTTAGGGCATTGAGAGCGCTAGCTTAACTCTGTCTCACCATGGGTCCAAAGGATCCACACACCGACTCTTCATTCCCTTTCCTGGCTTCTGAGTGTATAATTAGAATAGATATACTTAGTATTTGCCAAAACCTTCACATTGGTTCCCTGACCATTATGGCAAGAAGCTCAAGTGGAGGCCCTTGAAAATGCTGTCCAACTGCTTCACCAAGGTGTTAAATCTGAAGCAATTGCACATCGTAGGTGGCATCGCAGAAATTAGGGATTGATTTCCCTCATTAGATTCCCATTCAATTCATTGGTATGGCCCCTGAAAAGTCCAGACTGGTCATGGAGGACAGCGAACTATCATAACAAGCTGAAGACCCAGTTGTGGCTGCTGCGCTGGATACGGTATCTTCACTAGAACAGATCAACATAGCCTCCAGCATTTGATAGGTAGCATTTGATCTTTTCAGTTCACACCAGGAAAAAGGATTAGGAGCAATTTGTATTCACATGGGAAGGATAGCAATATATATTCACTGTCTTGCCCCAAGGCTAGGTGAATTTTCTTGCTTTCTGTCACAGTATAGCCTAAAAGGACCTTGATTGTCTTGACATTTGCAAAACATCATGCTGATCCCCTATATTGGTGGTATGATTCTCATCGAACTCAATGAACAGTAAGTGGCAAGTACTCTGGGTGCCCTAGTGAGAGACAAGCGTGTCAGGAGGTGGGAGGAAAGCCCCACAAAGATTTAGGGCTCGACACATCAGTAAAGCTTTAGAAGTGTTGCTCCTTGAATCTCCTACCACTAAGAAAGAGGCAGGGTGCTTGGTGAGCCTGTTTGGGGTTTTGAGGCAGTGCGTACTACATGTGGAAATAGTGTTCTAACCCACTTATTGAGGGGCTCAAGGAGTTGTGTGTGTTTTTTTTTAAAGATTGGCATCTGGGCTAACATCTATTGCCAATCTTTTTTTTTCCTCTTCTTCTTTTTCTCCCCAAAGCCCCCAAGTACATAGTTGTCTATTCTAGTTGTGAGTGGCTTTGGTTGCGCTATGTGTGACGCCACCTCAGCATGCCCTGATGAGTGGTGCCGGGTCTGCGCCCAGGATCCGAACTGGCGAAACCCTGGGCCGCTGAAGCTGAGCGTGCGAACTTAACCGCTCCGTCTCAGGGCCGGCCCAAGGTTGTGGTTTTGAAAGGGTCTTAGATCAAAAGAGGGTTCAGCAGCGAGTCTACTGGCAGCATAACCTGCCTGAGCGCTTGGGCTGTGTGACCTGGTAACTACAAGAATTTTAGAGGTGCCTATGGCAGGATCTGACAAGGCCTATTAGGAGACTCACAGGGTTAGAGTTGCGGAGCAAGGCTATGCCTTCTGTAGCAGAGAACTTCTCAATGCTTGAAAACAAGCTCCTGGAGCGTTACTGGGCCCTAGCAGAGACAACCACCTGACTGTAGACCAGCAAGTGACGGTATGGCCAGGGCTGCCCATCATGAGCTAGCTATTATCACATCTTAGTCAGAAGCTTGGGTGGACGCATCAGTAACCCATTGTTTGGTGGAAATGGTACACTGGACTCAGATCTGAACAGGTCAAGAGGGCACAAGTAAGTACATTCACTGGTGGCTTAGCCTCCCATATCGTCTATCTTGGTTGAGCCAACACCTTCCTCTCAGCTCCTATCACCTTGTGAGGAGATTCCCAAGACCAGCTGATGGAGAAGGAAAAATCCCGGGTTGGTTCACAGATGGATCAGCTTAACATGTTGGTGGCCCTGAAGGACAGTGATGAGAGAAAACCTTCCACTAGGTAGAGGTTCGAATAGTACAGCTTGATTGTCAGCCTTTTACGGAGGGTAATGTGGTCTGAGGTGAGCATACACATAGACTATTGGCCAGTGGTGAATTGCTTGGCTAATTGGTCAAGGGCCTGGAAGAAGCAAGATTGAACCATGAGAGATAAGAATCTTGGGATAAGGGCGTGGATGGCCCTATGGAAATGAACACAAAGTTTTCAGATTTTTGTGTCTCACGTTAATGCTCCTGAGGGAGCATCCAGTGTAGAAAAGGCATTAAACAACCAGGGGATACGATGACTCCTGAAGGGAGCTGTACTTACCTGTAGTGTTGTTTGCAGGATGTGCTCTTGGCTCTGGCCGCCGTGATGTGGACGCAGCTGCTGCTGGCAGGCTGGTGAGTTGGTGCAAGCCCAGAGGGTAGCAGAGAGATGCTCTTTCCTAGATGACCACTCTCAGGACCCCACACTCACTCTGCTTAGAGCACACTGCTATATTTATAACAGGCTTCTCCTTGGTGCTTCTCATCTCTGTGCTGTTTTCCAAACACTACCTTTTTGCCCCAAGGTCTCTGCAAGTGAAGTAAAGTATAATTTACTGTTTGAAGAAAAGCCCAACAACAAAACATTGGATGTTTTTGACACCTATTGGATGTCAGCCAGACTCTGTCCTCAGCCATCCCACACATGCACAATGGGCCCACGCAAAGAGTGGCAGGGTGGTGGGCTGAAGGCTGTGCATAGGCCCAACAACATGGGCTCCCTCTCACCAAGGCTGATCTAGCTAATGTAGGGCCGGTCAGCAGCAGAGACCAACACTGAACCTGAACCTCCTGAATCCTCAGGAGGATGCTGATCCTTATAGAGAATGACTGGCCGCTTAGTGGCAAGTGCCTCTGCAAAGGGCAGCAGTTTGTCCTTCATGCGAATGACAAATGCTCTGGATTTGAGTTTGTCTTCTCTGCCTGCAGTTCCTATTCCAGTACCACCATCCAAAGGCTTACAGAGTGTTCGGTTTACTGACATGAGGTTCCACATAACGTCATCTCAGACCAAGGGACTCACTTTACAGAAAAGGAGATGTGACAACGGACTCATGACATTGGGATTCACTGCTCTTACTATATATCATATCATTTGGAAGCTTCTGGCCTGATAGGATGTTGTCATGGCCCTTTAAAAACTCAGCAAGGTGGCAGCTTGATAAATGGTACCCTGCAATTTTGGGATTCTGTTTTCCAGGATGCAGTATGTACATTACACTAATGGCCATTAAGTGGTATTGTGTTGCAATAGCTAGAACATATGGATCTGAGAACCAAGGGGTGACTGTGGGATTGGGTCCTCTCACCATCCTTTCCAGGGACCAACTTGGGGAAACTTGTGCTTCCTGTCCTAGAATCTTAAAGTTCTGTGGGACTAGAGGTCTTGGTCCCTAGGGGGTGAGGTACTTCCACCAGGGGAAACAATAAGGATTCCACTGACCCCAAAACAAAGATCACCAGCTAGTTGTTTGGGATTCCTCATGCTAGAAGGCCAGCATTCACGGAAGGGGCTAGAGTTGCTGCTACACAACGAATAAGTCTAGGACTTTTCTTCTTCCCTGTGAACTTTCCCCTTTTCCTACTTTACTTGTGCTCCTTGGGACTATCTCCTGCTCCAAGTCCATGTCTCAGGGTCTGCTTTTGAAAAAACAGAGTAAAGCAGTAGGATTTACAATTTTGTCCTATAGGCAATGGAACCCATTGAAGGGTTTTAAGCGAGGGTGGTATGTGATCAGATTTGCATTTTAAGGAGATGACTCTTGTGGCTATGAGGAGAAGAGGTTGGAGGGTCCAGAGTGGACTTAGGGATTCTAGTTAGGAGGCAACTATAATAGTCCAGACAAGAGATGGTAGTGGTTGGGACTCATATGTTAGTGGTGGTAGAGACGGAGAGAGAAGTAGATGCCTCGAGATATTTAGTGAACAGAATCAGTAAGACAAGAGTTCCCTTTATCTGTTTCAGATCAATCCATTCAGAGCTTTGCCTCAGTGTATGCACACATATTTTTCTGTGTACCCATTGTCCTCTTAAGGTCAGTTAGATGCTTTAGGACAAGACCTGTCTCTTGTTGGCAGCCATTTTCTGGAAGGAAAGGACTATAGGTATGAATCAAAGAGCTTTATCATTGAATATTGAAGCAATATGATGCTCTAGAACCCTGTTATGGGACCTTTCTAGCTTAGCATAACACAGAGAGACCATTCTCCTCTCTTCAGAGCGCAGACTCTTGAGTTCCAGTTCTGTTAGAGCCACTCAGTTGGTACCTTGCAAAACTCTTGGGTCCAAGGCCATGGTGTTTGGCTGATTATCCCTGTGATGAGCAGGAGTCAGGACTGATTTGTGGGAACACGATGGCAGCCCTTAGGATTTCCAGAAATACTTGGTAGGGGAGGTGCCAAGAAGTAGGGTGGAAGAAAACTTTTCAGAAGACTGGATTTCCTGTCATCAGTCTTCTGGGGGCTCCAAGTTAACATATTGTGACTGTCTTTGTACTCAGGGGCAGTAAATGTGTGCTGGGCCAGGTGACAGGTGGGGCGGAGTCTGATGATTCCCAGGTTTCTGGCCTGGGTGCCTGGTTGGTGGGATATTGAATTCGATGTTAGATACACTGGGAAACATCCAGGTAGCAACGTTCAGCAGGGTGTTGAATGTATTTGCATTTCTAGTGTCTAAGATAATGCCTGGCATGTTAAGAACTCAATCAATATTTGTACAACCACATTAGTTAAATTCTTCTCCTCCAATTCCTCTGGCAATATCCAACCTCAGTGACGGTTCAGGACAGTTGTGGTTACTTTCTGTTTGGGATAATTTAGTTCCTAAGTGAAGGACTAAGTTAGCTAAAGTTCAAGACCTTTACTGATGAGGCATGGCTTTGGCCAGTCTCCACTAAGCACTCGACTCGCTGAAGCCTTGTTTGGATATTCAAGGTGATGAAGACCTAAAGGTGGGAGACGAAGACCCACACACATCCTGGGACCCAGCTTTCCTGCGTGAGGTGGTGACTGGGGGATGGGGTGGGGTGGAGAAGGCAACTTCCTCCTTCTGGATCAGGACCTACTATAATCCTGATTATACAAGTTAAAAGCACAGCCTTTGGAGTTGGACAACTTGAGTTCAAATCTTCACTCCACCATTTCCTGGCTTTGTGACCTTGCGCAAGCAATTTAACCTCCAGACCTTATTTTCCACATTTGTAACATGAAGGTATTCAAGTTATCTACCTCAGAGTGTTGTTGTGAGACTGAAATGTATCAGTTCAATGTTTGGCATATAGGAAACATTCAGTAAATGCTACTAATAATTCAACAATCAATAATACTAATAATTATTTTTATTTGTCTGGCAATATCATCTATTCCTTATATTCCTTCTACCTCATGAGTAAGGTGATGTCATTATTATTCATTTTACAAATGGGAAAGAGAAGCTTGGAGAGGCGGAAATGACTTCACCCAGCCAAGAATATGGTGAAGATGAGCCAACCTGTCAAGTCTTCTGACCCCAAATCCATGTTTCCCATGACTCATCTCATGGAAGGCTTAGGTATAGTTGAGTGGGTCCAGCCAGCCAAGCCCAGCAGCAATGCCAAAAGGTGAGAGTCAAGTTCGAGGAGAGAAGACATACTGGCCAACTCAGCCAGGGATGTGTGTGTGTGTGTGTGTATGTGTGTGTCTGTTGGAGGATGAGGGTAAAATGGTGAAACATTTTTCCTAAATTTCCAAATTCCTGGGAATTCCCAACTCATAGAGGGCGTATTTGTGCTCTGTCCCTTCCAGACCCTTCTGAGCTCTCCTACCTTTATCTGTCTTTCAGAACCTTATTCCATGAAGTTGAATTCACGTGAAAGAGAAAACATTCTTTCTCCATGGGTCTTTGTATCCCACTGTCCAACCGGAGCCAACCAAACAACTCAAGACCTGGGAGAAATCTGAGATCAGAATACCTAGACTTTAGTTCCGATTCTGTTACTCCATGATTCTGAATAATTCCTTTTCTCTCTCTGGGCCTCAGTTTCCCTATCAGCACCAGATGAGGACTGCCCCAGACTGAAGCTCGGTAACTGAACATTGCACCCACATCTCCTACTTCTGGGGGAAGGAGGGAGGGATTACTGGGCAGGCCCATCAATCTCCTCCGTGGGATGGCTCCTCTGAGCTCTATATTTCTTGCCTATAGTGACCGGGGAATTTTCCCCTATTGATTGCTTTCTGTAATCGAGCTTAACAAATAGAACTTCCCTCAAATGATTCTTCCAACTAAACTGATAGAAAGCTAACCTTGTTATATTTATTGACAGAACATTGAAATAAATATTATAGGTCTAGAGGGAATGTTTCAGCCCATTGATTTTTTTAAGGAAATAATAAATGGAGCCTATTCCCTTTGGCATATTATGCTGGGAATAATCTGAAAAAATGCTTAGCTTGTTCAACACAGAGCTTGGAAACCCTCCTTCCACTCCCTGTGGAGCAGGGGCCCTTTGCATAAATCTGCTCCGGCCCAGACAATCAATTTTCAATTTTAATTATTTTCAAAACTCGTTTATTATTTGCTTGTCCTGTGAGTTGGGAGTTTTACTTTCTTGGTGAGTTTGCAACCAGGAGCGGTCAGACCTCTAGCCTGGGTCTGCAGGTATCAGATTTCTTAGTTCTACCCATCAGAGAGGAAAACCCATCAGCTCTCTTTCCAGGGTCCCTTGTTTGAGAACAGTGATCTGTAAATGTGGCCCACGGCCGATTTTTGTAAATAAAGTTTTATTAGAAAACAGTCACATCCATTTGTTTATATGTTGTCCATGGCTGTTTTCCACGACAATGGCAGAGCTGAGTAGTTGGGACAGAGACCAGACAGACCACAAAGCTTAAGGTATTTACTATCTGATTCTTTACAGAATAAGTTTGCCTGGCCCTGTTCTAGAATCTTCTCTCTCCTGCCCTTCTAGATGAGACCAGCATGCTTTACCCACCCACTTGGCAGTCTCTCCTGGACCGAGTGGCTGCATAATAATAACATTAGCCAAGGCCTACATAGTGCTCTTTTATGTCCCTGCCACTATCTTAAGGACATTATATATGTTAATCTTCATTTCATCACAACAACTCTGGGAGGTAGGCCAATTATTAACTCTGTTTTAAAAATGAAGAAACAGGGCACAGAAAAGTTAAATAACTCACCCGAAGTCACACAGGTAGAAAAATAGCAGAGCTGGGATTTAAATCTAGGCAGACTGGCTTCAGAGATCACTGTCCCTAAAGTGCAGATGGGGAAACTGAGGCCTGAAGAGGGGTCATATAGTTGGTGATAAAGCTGAAAGTAGAATCCAGATGAGAGTTCCAGGGACATGTCTTTTTGTTGTTATTATTACATTATTCTGCTCAGTTTCTGTTTATTAGAGCCAGGCAGGGGAATTCAAAGACCATTAAAGCAGAGGCCTGCATCACCCCCTCCCCATCCACCGCCCCGTCAAGACTTTGAGGTTATATTGTCCACGACATCACTCATTACTTCTTTCTCACAGTCATCTGCTCCCTTTTTTTTTTTATTAATGTTATGATAGATTACAACCTTGTGAGATTTCAGTTGTACATTTTTGTTAGTCATGTTGTGGGTACCCCACTTCCCCCTTTGTGTCCTCCCCCCACCCCCCCTTTTCCCTGGTAACCACCGATCAGATCTCCTTGTCAATACACTAACTTCCACCTATGAGTGGAGTCATATAGAGTTCATCTTTCTCTGACTGGCTTATTTCGCTTAACATAATACCCTCGAGGTCCATCCACGTTGCTGCGAATGGGCCAATTTTGTCTTTTTTTATGGCTGAGTAGTATTCCATTGTGTATATATACCACATCTTCTTTATCCAATCATCAGTTTCTGGGCATGTAGGTTGGTTCCACGTCTTGGCTATTGTAAATAATGCTGCGATGAACATAGGGGTGCATGGGACTCTTGGGATTCCTGATTTCAGGTTCTTAGGATAGATACCCAGTAGTGGGATGGCTGGGTCATAGGGTATTCCTATTTTTAACTTTTTGAGAAATCTGCATACTGTTTTCCATAGTGGCTGTACCAGTTTGCATTCCCACCAACAGTGTATGAGGGTTCCTTTTTCTCCACAACCTCTCCAACATTTGTTGCTCTTGGTTTTGGATGTTTTTGCCAATCTAATGGGTGTAAGGTGATATCTTAGTGTAGTTTTGATTTGCATTTCCCTGATGATTAGCGATGATGAACATCTTTTCATGTGTCTATTGGCCATATTCATATCTTCTTTTGAGAAATGTCTGTTCATGTCCTCTGCCCATTTTTTGATCGGGTTGTTTGTTTTTTTGTTGTTAAGCCGTGTGAGTTCTTTGTATATTATGGAGATTAACCCTTTGTCGGATAAGTGGCTTGTAAATATTTTTTCCCAATTAGTGAGCTGTTTTTTTGTTTCAATCCTGTTTTCCCTTGCCTTAAAGAAGCTCTTTAGTCTGATGAAGTCCCATTTGTTTATTCTTTCTATTGTTTCCCTCAACTGAGGAGTTATAGTGTCCGAAAAGATTCTTTTGAAACTGATGTCAAAGAGTGTACTGCCTATATTCTCTTCCAGAAGACTTATTGTTTCAGGCCTAATCTTTAGGTCTTTGATCCATTTTGAGTTTATTTTGGTGTGTGGTGAAAAAGAATGGTCAATTTTCAATCTTTTACATGTGGCTGTCCAGTTTTCCCAGCACCATTTGTTGAAGAGACTTTCTTTTCTCCATTGTAGGCCCTCTGCTCCTTTGTCGAAGATTAGCTGTCCATAGATGTGTGGTTTTATCTCTGGGCTTTCAATTCTGTTCCATTGATCTGTGGACCTGTCTTTGTACCAGTACCATGCTGTTTTGATCACTGTAGCTTTGTAGTATGTTTTGAAATCGGGGATTGTGATTCCGCCGGCTTTGTTTTTCTTGCTCAGGATTACTTTAGCAATTCGCGGTCTTTTGTTGCCCCATATGAATTTTAGGACAGTCATCTGCTCCTTTTACCCTCCCATGTTGGTGGAGGAATTTGGTACCTGGCTCAAGGCCTTCTTTTCTTGGGTAATTTCAACATTCATTCATACCACAAACCCTGCTGTGTACCTGGAACGCACTGCATTCAGTGATCTGCATGGTCGTTAGCAGCCCTTTGGGAATGAGCTTACAGACTCACATACACTCAAAGGTTTGGGCTACAAATATGCCAGTCTTTTCCAATTAAAAATCATTCTTTGACCCTTTGTCTTCCTTGGCTGCTACCATATCTTTGACCTTTCACTGGAAGCCAGATAGACTGGAAGATTTTCTACTTCATCATTGTCTCCACGTACTTCCCTCTTGTTCACTCCTCAACCCACTCCAATCTAGGTCCCTCCAGAGCCCACTGCTGAGTGATTTAAGGAGGCCTTTAATGAGCCCCAAATTGCAAGGTCACTATTTTTAGGATCTCTCTTGCCTTTGAAACTGATGGCCACTCCCTTTCTCCTTGAACTGTTTCTCCCTGGCAACACCCTCCTGGCTCTTCTACCTCTCCAAACACTCTTCTCAGGATCCTTTTCTGCTTCTGCTTTGTCCGCCATGTTAAATTTTGAGTTGCCTGGGTTTGCATCCTAGGTCCTCCTCTTATGGCACTCAAGGTCAAGCCAGAGCTCTGGCTACCTACCGTCTATTCCTCCAGATCTCAACCAGCTGCCTGAATCTCCTGCTTGGACTCCAAAACGTGTGCACAACTGGACATTACCTGCTAGTCCCTCAGGTACTTCAAAATCAACCTCCCAATGCTGAACTCATTATTGTCCCCTCCGTACCTGCTCCTCCCCATAAATTACCAATATTTTCGAATTATTTCACCACCCACAAAGCTGTTGGAGCCTGAGGCTTCTCCTGTCTCATCTCTTATTTAGAATCAGCCTTGTTGATTCTGGTTCTTAAATACCTCACACATTTATTCTCTCTATTTCCCTCTCGATGCAACCGCCTTACTTTACGCCCCTATCAGCTCTCACCTGGATAATTAACCAGTTAATTAATTCAACAATAATTTATTATGTATCACTATGTGCTGCTCACTGGCGGAAACAGTATCAAACAAGCCAGACACTGGCTTAGCTCTTGGACTCAGATTCTAAGCAGTGGGAGGCCCTCAATAGAAAAGAAAACACATACTTAAAAAAGATAATTTCAGGGGCCGGCCCGGTGGCACAGCGGTTAAGTGTGCACGTTCTGCTTTGGTGGCCCGGGGTTCTCTGGTTCGGATCCCGTGTGCGGACATGGCACCGCTTTGCAAGCCATGCTGTGGTAGGCGTCCCACATATAAAGTAGTGGAAGATGGGCACGGATGTTTGCTCAGGACCAGTCTTCCTCAGCAAAAAGAGGAGGATTGGCAGTAGTTAGCTCAGGGCTAATCTTCCTCAAAAAAAAAAAAAAGATAATTTCAGATATTTTAGTCCTGTGAAGAAAATCAAATTGGGTGACGTGCACGAAGGTGACCAGAAGTGGATTCCTTTAGACTGGGGGTCAGGAAGGACTCTCTGAGGAGGTGACATGTGAGCTGAGACCCGGATGATGAGAAGGAGCAGCCACACAAAGATGTGTGAGCATTCCAAGCAAAGGCTGGAGCCCCTGGGGTGGGAATAGGACTCACCAGCTTCAGGGAACAAAAAAGGCCATTGTAGCTGGAGTGTGGCGAATTTGGGGAAGACCAAAAGGAAAGGCATTTGCAGAGGCAGGCAAGGGCCATAGCATACTAGGCCGTGGGAGAGAATTTAGATTTTATTCTAAGGGTGATGAGAGGCCTTTGGGAGAGTTTTAAGCAAATGAGATCTGATTTAGAGTTTAGAAAGCTCACGCTGGCTGCTGTGTTGAGAACGGGTTGCATGAGGTCAAGTGTGAAGATGGGAGATGGTTAGGAGGCCAGTGCAATCGTGTGGCTGGGAGGAGGGTGGTAGCACTGGTGAAGAGAAGTCTTGGAGTCAGGGTTTGTTTCAGAGGCAGAGCCATCAGGCTTGCTAGCGGATTGGATGTAGAGGGTGAGAGAAAGAGGAAGCAAGGATGTCTCCTCGGGACCTCACCCCTCCTGCCTCTCTGTGCCTCTGTCGCGGAGGAAAGAGATGCCCCTGGACAAGAATTCCATCTCCTCCCAACCCCCCTGCTCTGACAACGCCAGCTCAGAGAGAGGCTGGGGGTCCAACTCGTCTTGCATAGGGGCAGCCTGGCCTGGGGCTGAGCCAAGTGGGTGAACCTTGATCATGAACTGAGCTACGAGGAGGGGCTTAAGCCCAGCCAGGCTTATTCCCATCCTTCCACCCCAGACGTGCTCTGTCCTGAGAGCCGTCAGCCCTCATCCCTGTCGCCCTGTCTTTTCCAGGCAGGTGGTGGGAGATGTTCCTCTCACGGCCTTGAAGGCTGGGTCGTCCTGTGGTGCCCGCTAGGCTGCGGTTTATGTCACAATGTGGCAGAATGGGAAGGCTGGCCTGAACCGGTGCCCTTTTGGACTTTGGAGACCCTGGGGGTCAGAATTCCCTTCTCTGGCCTGTTGGGAAGGACAGACTTGTGCCTCTGGAGGCTAAAGGACGAAAGAGGAGCTTGGTTTCAGTTTCACAGAAGCAGGCGAGTCCTCCCTGGGGGAAGGTGAGGATGGAAAGGAGGAGGATAGAATCTTCTCCTGACTATGACTGACCGTGGCATGCTGGAGACTCCAACTCAACAGGAGGACCTCGCCCTCTGTAACCCCCATCCTGCCATCTTCCCACCTCTAATGACCAACCTCGGGGAGCAGAGCCCAGGAGTAGTCATGTCTTCAGGGACCAGGCAGGTAATAAGTGAGGTGGGCTTTGTGGGGACTGTGGGGAGCTCACGTTCTGTACAAAGGGTAGGGTGGGCTAGCCACTGCTTCACTCCAGCAGGCTGTTGACATGGAGGCAGTTGACACTGGTGTTGCTGGACCTTCTGAATTTTCAAAAAAAAGTCAGAAATCTGGAATTTTATATGTAATCTCCTGAATTTTAAATGTTGGCAACTAATCAATTAAAAAAAAATAGCAGTGTGGGCCAAACAAAGCTGCGGGAGGCGTTTGGCCCCGGGTGGCTGGTTTGTGATGCTGGACAGAGAACCACAGAGGGACCTGAGGTACCCTTGGGTCTAACAATGGCCAGGGCACCAACGACGGCTGAATGCAAGCAAAAAGCACTGGGAAACACCTACAACTTAATGTCCCTGTGTTCCCAACCGACCAGGACTACTTCACTGTTCACAGTTGCAGAAATGAAAATGCTTTTCTTTGCTTTCTTTCTTTTTTTGGGGCGGGGGGGGCAGGGTGAGGAAGATTGGCCCTGAGCCAACATCTATTGCCAATCTCCCACTTTGTTTTTCCCCCAAAGCACAGTTGTATATCCTAGTTGTAGGTCCTTCTAGTTCTTCTGTGTGGGACACCGCCTCAGCATGGCTTGATGAGTGGTCTGTAGGTCCACGCCCAGGATCTGAACTCGCAAACCCTGGGTTGCTGGAGCAGAGTATGAGAACTTAACCACTATGCCACCGGTCTGGCCCCAGAAATGCTTTTCATTTGAACTAAATAGTGAACAATATCCAGGGTCTCTGTTAACATCAGTTAGTCAGTTGATGGTTGAACACAAAGTATGTTATTCCTATTCTCATAGATATGCATGTTTGTTTATTTATTCATTCGACAAGCTCCTATGATTATGGTGTAAGACACAACCTGGCTCTGTGTCGTGCTAAAATTACCTATCATACCAGGTGGCATAAAATATGTGCTGCAACAGTTAGGAGCAAAGGGCTGTGGAAGTGAAGCAGAAAGATGAAATTGAGTGCCTTTAGGGCATCTGGGGAAGTCTTCAGTGAGGAAGTGACATTTACCCTGAGCCTTGAAGGATGAGTGAGTGGAGTGGGGACAAAGCAGGTTTCAGTTCGGATTCTTGTGTGCAAGCAACAGAACTAACTTGGCATAACTAACCAACAGGAGGCTGGGAGACCAGGCCTGGGGAAGGCGCGAATGGAGGAGGCTGTGAAAGCCCGGGATTCAGGAAGCAGGACGCTGAGAAACTGGTTCTCAGCAGGAGCAGGCGGGAGAGGACACAGCTGCCAGTGCCGTGGCTGTTTCTGCCACTGTTGAAATTAACCTCCAAATGGCCCCGTGATCCTTGTGGCACTTTATCAAGATTCAGTGTCCTGGGAGACAGTGACTGACTGGCCGACTTTAGGTCATGTCTCCACCCAGTCCTTGCCATGACTTTACGCAATGATGACTATTTCCATCCGGTGCTCACCAGGAGGAGGACAGCCCCAGACTCTCCAGACTGAGCAGTCCTGTGATGGGGCAGGAGAAGGCCTCGAGAAGGCTCCAGGGTCTGCCAGGCGAGGAGCTGTGTGGCAGAGACTGATGGAGGAGGTCTTACTGACCTCTGTGTCCACTGGAGCCCGTCACCTCGTGCATCTCCCTCTGCTCCATGCCACCAGCGGAAGCACGGTGACTTCCCGTGTTCTACTGGACACGGCACTTTGTTCTGGTCTCAGGCTTTCTTCCTCTTAGTCAACGGGAAAAATAAAGGCTTATTTCCTCAAGAGAAGCACATTTGAGTTCTACTTATAAAGCGAGTTAACGAAACCAAAAAGTAATTTAATTGGTATTGGAGACAATCTACAGAAGGTCCCCAACTTACGATGTTTCAACTCACAATTTTTTGACTTTATGATGGTGCAAAAGTGAGACCATTCAGTGGAAACTGTACTTTGAATTCTGAGTTTTGACCTTTTCTCGGGTTAGGAACATGTGGTATGGTACTCTCTCAGGATGCTGGGCAGTGGCAGCGGGCCGCAGCTCCCAGTCAGCCCCACGATCATGAGGGTAAACGACCGATACTTACATCCATCTGTCCCCAGCCATTCTGTCTTCACTTTCAGTACAGTATTAAATAGATTACAGGAGATAGTCAACACTTTATCATAAAATAGGCTTTGTGTTAGATTATTTTGACCAACTGTAGGCTAAGGTAAGTGTTCTGAGCACGTTTAAGGTAGGCTGGGCTAAGCTATTGATGTTCAATAGGTCAGATGTATTAAATGCATTTTCAACTTAGTATTTTCGACTTAAAATGGGTTTATCAGGACATAACCCCATTGTAAGTTGAGGAAGATCTGTAAATATATAGTAATGAGGGATTGATTAAATAAATTTTAATACATACAATAGAAAAGAATCTGTCTAGAATGCAAAACAGTCTGGCTATTCCAATCCTATTAAAAAATTTACACACACTCACACACACACATGCAGAAAAATGACTAGAAGGAGATATATCAAAATGTTAACAGTGATTATCTCTGGGGAGTAGGGTTCTGGGTTGATTTTATTTTCTTCTTTTTGTTATCATGCCTTTTCTATCATTTCTATAATAAACCTGAAACACTTTTTAACCAAAAGAAAGCTTTTCTTAGAAAAATAAACTTGGTGAGTACAATTGTCATTATTATGAATAAGCTGCCCTTTTACTACCGGTCATGAGAATCAGCTGGGCATTTACCGAGTGACACATAGCAAGGTCTGAATAAAGTCAAGAATGTGGCTGAGAAAAGCGTTGGAGAACATCTCCATTGTCCCCAGATTGCCTTTCTCTTGCCCCTATTGGGGACAGCCATCTGCTTGACAGTCCCTTTTAGTGGGTGGAAAAACAGGATCACAGCTCCATCAATCCAAGGCATGTCTCTGCCTAGCTCAATGATTTGCCCATGAAATTTAGGACACTTTGCCATAATATTTATTCAGTTTTATGGCTTTAAATATAACACTAACTCCTAATAATCAATATTGATTTAACTATAACATCTTATTTATAGACATGGCCCTCTGGTTTGCATACGGACTCACACTGTAATACAGCAGAAATAAGCCACTCACCGCCCCGGCCCTGGGCCAGCAAGGAAGCAAGTGCCGGCCTCTGATGAGTGGCTCTGAGGCCAATACAAAGTTCGGGGTTTCTGATGCCCACTTCTCCCTACTCCATCCAAAATGGCTGCTTCCTACCAGCCAGAGTCATCCTGGGGCTGGGGATGCCTGTTTGCTTCCTGCAACATGCTTGTCAGTCTAAGGAGACAAGTCTTCCAACTGACCTCATTGGAGGGCAGTTACAACCTGTTCTAGGTAGAAGTAGGACCTTGAGGGAAAGAGAAAGAGCCAGAAGTAGAGGATAAGGTAGGGCCTGGGAAAGTAGGGACTTGCCCCCCCCCCCCCCCCCCGCCCCAAATGACCCTGACAGGACAGTGTGGATTTCTAGAAAAGTTATTACTGTTGCTATAATTAGTGTTGAAGAGGTGTCCAGGCAGCATAGCTGGCAGCTGCCCCTTGTCGGGGCAGGATGCTGGCCTGGCAATCATGGCCCAGTGTGACAGGGGTCCACGAGGAAGGGTAGAAGTGGCCAGAACTTATGGCCTGGAGAAGAGAAGACTCAGACTGGTGGAATGTGCCTAAGACTAAGAGATGAAGGAGATGACCAACTCTTGTATACAAAGAAGGCGTGCCTTCCAGTGACTGGAACACAATGTCCGTTGCTCAGTACAGCCCCTTCTCCCTCTTGAGGTTCCTGGGGATCCCTGTTGGTGTTTGGCGAGTATGGTGGAGATTTATTATTTATTTCCTCCAACCCCTAAACACACACACACACACTCACACACACACACTCCGCCCCAACATCCATTCACCCTTCTTTTGGAAATAGCTCTAGATTCCACGTGTGGAGTCTATGATCCAGGCCTGCCCGATTAAAGTATTTCTTGCCCTTGATTGCAAATTGGTTCAGGGCTTTTGGAGGAGCTGCCAGAAGAGTCTGGTTCTCTTTCACTGCACTTGAACTCAAGAGGATGTAGTAGCTGGAGCTGCTGCAGCCATCTTGCAATCATGTGGAGCTTGAGAAAAAAGCCAACATAGAAGAAGTGAGCTGAGAGACACCTTACAAGAGACACCCATTGTTTCCTCCATCCCCACAGACTTTCTTAGGGAATTTTGCCCTCTAGTCCCATACAGTACTAGGCAGCGTGTGACCTTCATTCTTGATCACAAATGATTTTATCAGGGGTGAATACCTAACTCAACCTGACCAATCAGATTCTTTCTGCTAGGCATTTGGAACTGAGACACAGGGACTAAATCAGGAAGATGGTACTACTTGGGCACTGGAACTGAAAAGTCATGTAGAGTGGGGGCCAGAGGTGGATGCTCTAGCTTGCCCACTTGCTCTTGGACACACTCCATTCCCAAGCAAGTCAGAGTTCCAGGGAAGCACAGAGAAGCACACATAATCATTACAGTCATGCACCGCATAATGACACTTCAGTCAATGATGGACCACACATGCAATGATGGTTCCATAAGGTTAGTACCATACAGCCTAGGTGTGTAGGACGCTATGCCATCTAGGTGTGTCTAAGTACACTCCATGATGTTCACATCAAAATGAAATTGCCTAATGATGCATTTTTCATAACATGACCCCATTGTTAAATGACATATGACTGTAAATGAATAGTGTTTTGGTCACCTACTGTTATGTAACAGACCAGCCCAAAACTTAGTGGCTTAAAACAATTTTTTATTATCTCTCGTGGTTCTGGGGGTTGACTGGACTTGGCTAGGTGGTTCTCACTGGCGGGTCTCTCATGCGGTTCTAATCAGAGTATGGGTGGGGCTGGTGTCGTCTCAAAGTTCAACTAGGCTGCATGTCCATGATGGTGCCCGCATTGGCGAGCAGTTGACGCTGGCTGTAGGCTAGGAGCTCTGCCAGGGCTGTTTCTTGCAGGTGGCTTCTTCATGTGGCTTGGTCTTCTCATTGCGTGGTGGCTGGGTACTCAGTGGGCTGTCTTAAGAGCAAGTGTCTGAAGAGAAGGGAAGCAATCACTGCCAGTCTTCTTAAAGGCCAGACCTTGAACTGGCACAGTATCGCTCCTACCCTAGTCTATTGCTCCAAGCAGTCACAGGCCAGCCTAGATTCAAGGGGCAGGAGGCATAGACTTTACCTCTAGATGGAGAAATGCCAGTGGTAAAGGGATGGAACAACTTGGTGGTGGCCATCTTGGAGACAAGCTAGCACAAATAATAGTGATTTCCAACGGTAAGGATTGCTAACAATTGTGCAAGGTGCCGTTCTAAGTGTTTTACGTGCACTGTATCCTTTAATCTTCAGAACAATTCTATTACTACCCACATTTTACAGATGAGGACATTGAGTTGTGGAGAGGATGAAAGACATTACGGAGGGTGGTTTAGTGTCAAGAAGCAGAACATCCAACTAAAAAAAGTTTAAACCATATGCCCATTTACTCTCTCACTGAACAGGGACACAAGACAGTGAGGCAAAACAGGGACCATGCAGCTGGTGGCTCAGAAGTCTCGTTTCCTTCCAGCTTTTCACTGGGGGACCCTCAGAATGTGGGTGATGCCTCCTTTGTCCTGGCAAGACGGCTGCAGCAGCTGATCCACACCTGCTCACGGATGACTGGACCAGGGGTAAACACCTGACCAATCTGGACCAGCCACGTGGCAACAAGGTCACATGGCCACATCTAAGGTGGGAAGGAATGGATAAGCTTCACCTCTTGTCTTTTTCTTTCATTGAGCTCCCTGCAGACTTTTCCTTCTATGTCACTGCCCAGGGCTGGGATATGTCAACCACCGGCAAAGGGGAACAGGATTATCAAGACTGGTTCAGACCAGTCATGATGCGTTCCTTGGGCTGCAGGCAATACTGCCTGATTTCTGAACAAACTCTGTGTTCTGCTGCTGAAGAAGAAGTGGGGGGAATAGCTATTGTGTGGGCAGCCAGTCGTTTCCGCCACGTATGTCTTTAAGAGGCAAAGAGAATGGCCTCTGTCCCTGAAGCTACAATTCCTCTTCTGGGGCTCCGGGCTGGAGGCACTGCTTCCTGTCCTTGAAGGTCTGTGAGATCGTCTGTCATATCCTGACAGCCAATTCTCCTTTACTTAAGCTAACTTGAGTGGGTTTCTAGTCTTGACAACCAAATGTATTATGCCTAAGACAATCACTGAGACACCTTGAGATACTTTTGTTTCACAATTTTCAAGAATAGAATTTTCTAGAATGTTTCATAATTGACTAGAATGCTTGCGCCTGCTGGGCAGTGGACTTGCACTCAGGAGACCTGAGTCTTAATCATGGTGTTACCTGGCATGCTTGCTCCTCTTACGTCTTCCTGAAGCCACAGTGGTCATTGCCAGTTAACTACAGCCTTCCTTCCCACTAAACCCAGATATGGCTTCAGAATTCTGGGTGTAGGTAATAGGTGTAGACCAGTCATGTTCCAGTAAGTCGGGATGCTTCATCTCATCACAGGATTCTGGAGAAGCCCTGATCTCCATGTGGAGACTTAGAAGCTCCCAACCCCATGGTGTTGCTGAGAGGGCTCTGCACAGGCAGCTGGACTCTCACTTTATGAAGAGTCTATGGGCACTATAGAGCTGTGGTCAAGAGAAAAGCTTGGATTCAAAGCCTATCTTTACTTCTTCCCAGCTGTGTGAACTTAGGATGGTTATCCAACCACTCTGGGCCTCCGTTTCCTTATCTGCAAAGGATGATAATAATGCTACCTTACCACAGTAAAGATTAGATAAGATCATGGGTGTAAAGCAATCGCTGAATACCTGATACACAGGAAGTATTAAACAAATGGTAGCTATTATTGTTATGCAACACGGGGGGGACATTTTTCATGTTGTTAGGGTGGTGCAATACATTCCTATACACAGAGTCCAAGAAAGTCTCTTTGCCTGAGTCCAGGGTAGACAGGAGGGAGGGAGGATGTCTCCCAAGATAGCTGGGGCAGCCCATGACCAGCTATTGTGGCTGGACACTGAGCAGATCCCCCTGTGTCTTGTATTTTGGGTGACAGTGGCACACGGGGCTCACTTGGAGGACACTGGCTGGGCGCTGGGGTCAGTGGAAGGGTAGGAAATATCGTCCCATGAGGCAGGGCTGAGGCAGCTCCGTCTGGAGAAGATCCATGCAGGAGACTCTCTTTGTCTTTAGACCACTGAAAGGCTGTGATGGGCGGAGAGAGCGGACACTTTGTGAAACCCCAGAGGGGAGGGAGGGAGTCACAGAAGGCTCTCTGCCACAGGCAACCCTGATGCTCACAGCCGTGCAAAGCTTGATGAGCAGGGCTCTGCCCTCCATTCTCTTCTCACTTCACGCCAGTGGCCCTCAACTCCGGCTGAGCACCAGAGTCACATGACAGCTTTCTAAAAATACCACTTCCTGAATTGCGCCCATGTCAACACTGCTGATTCAGTAGATCCCGGGGGGCAAGCACAGAATCCCCATATGCTTCCCTCACATCCCCCCTTTTCCTTAAGTTATCGGAGTAGGTTTCGCTTTCTTAAAACTGAATGACCCCAGAGTTGGAAGTGCCTGGACTTCCTCTTCCCTGATGTAGGGGATGGCATCTCGCCAGCTGAGGGTTGGCACACAGAGTCCTTGGCTCTGAACCTAGTTCCTTTGTGACCCTGGCCATGCTGGCTGGGCACAGCTGCTGAGGAAGAAGCCCCTTCTCATCTCTGTGTGTGGTGTTCCTTGGTAGCTCAGGCTCCCAGCACATAGGGGACATTCACGCCCTTCCTTCCCACCCAGGGGGACACCAAGAAGCTTACTCGGTGCCCTCCTGCCTCTGCCCACCCCTCGGACTGGGTGATGGGGGCCAGCCTAGGGGAAGCGAACAACTTGCACAGACCCTAGACTCTCAGTGTGGCACTTCCGATACCCAGGAGTTTTCAGGAGGCACTGACAGTTGTTGCTGGGGGCTGAGGGGGGAAGGGAGAGGGAGAGGGAGATACATTTTTAAAGATAACCTGGAGGCAAATATAATATTTATACTTATTTATCCTCGGAGCTCACTCGCAAGGCCCCAGACATGTCTAATGAGCAGGAATTGCAAAATGGCCATGGATCCTACTCCTTTGCCTTTGCAGACACTCTGAGCAGTCACATGGACCCAGATTTTTCAACTGTGTGACCGCTGCAGGCAAAACGGCTGTAAGGAACACCAGGACGTGCAGTGAGCGCCCGACTCCCAGAGGCACTGAGCCACAAACCTGCCAACCCAGGAAAATGAGGTGCTCCCCTCCGCTCCCCTCCTCGGCAGAGCACAGAGCATCCACACACACACCGGCGAGCCCACGTGACACATGTATGCATATGTATGCATGCACATGTGCATGCATACACACACAGTGAGGCACACTGAGACCCTGCACGCCTTGGTGGCCTCCCACAGGCCTGCAGGCACATCCTTGTGCATACATGCTCTCCAAAGCAGGTGTAACATATGGTGCACCTGGACAGGATGCTGCCTGGCTAAGGTCCTATTCTAGATGGGGGCTCTTACCTGCTCTGCTCGCTCTGGACACCAGGGATCGCACACAATCATTGAAGGGGCTTGGTATATATGAAGCTATTTATAAAGTCAACAACAGGACTTACTGAGACCCCACAATCTGCTGTGGAATGAGAGAAACACACAATTTACTACATGGTTCACTCAGGCATCTATGCATAGTGAATATATGTATATTTATATAAATACATATACAAACATATATGATGCATGCAAATAGGAAAATAAATGCGGAAGCCCTCAGGTAATGGGTGTCTGTCTGTCCTGGTCCCTGACTCCCCAGGCTCGGTCAGGCCTGCTATTGGACGCTCTCAGAGCCACTGGTGTTCCTTTTCGAAGCGTTTACACAGCTGTCGTTCCACCTCCGTTTGTGTTGTGAGCTTTTCCAGTCTCCGTTGCGCTGGTTGTGAGCTTTGTGAGGGAACGGCCGTGTCTCGGCTCACCCTCATACTCTGAGTGCCGGCACATGGCAGGTGCTCAGTAAAGAGGGGTTGGAAGAAGCAGGAACCTTTCCTTCTATTGTGTCTCCTCTCTGTGTTGCTTGACAATCAAGTCTCACCCCTCGGCACCAGGAGGGTCACTTCTTTGAATGCTAACAGCCAAGAATTCCCAGGCTTAGGCTGAAAAGTTCAAATTTCAGATATAGCCCCGACGTCAACTCCATTTCTAATGAGGTGCTTTTCCTCCTCGGTGCGGCTGGTGGCCTGTTTAACTGGGAAGTGGCATCTCTCTGTTTACCTGGGGATCTAGTCCGTGTACGAATTCCTTTCTCGTGCTCGGACTGTGGCTGGCCTGATGGGGCTGTGGGGGTGGGGGGTGTGATTTGGAGAGTCATGACCAGTTTAGGTTTTCATAGGACAATGTCATTTCCAGATATTGTCTGGCTTGAAAAATATCCTTATGGAAGGAACTGCGTGTTCTTAAAGCCATAGTCTGGAGCCTTCATATTCAACCATGGCACTGGGTGAAGCCTGACAGTTTTTGCTACAAGTCAAGAGGGGAGGTTGGCAGGTCCGGTCTCTTGACTGATCAGGTCTATAACAGCAATAAGTCCTGACCCACTTATTATGCTAATTTCTACCAAAATACTTGCTCTGGCTTGAGCTGGCTGGATGCCTGTCCCCTCACCTCCAAAGGAAAGGAAAGAGCGGCAGTTTCCTAGATGCCATTGACACGATTTTATTTTAACAAACCAGGAGTTTCTTCAATAAACAGCTGGTTTTGTTGGCTAATTACTATTTAAAAGAAGGGTTTCTGTCTAGCAGCTCTAAAACCCACATCACGCCTTCTTGGCACAACCCTTCCAATACATAACTGGCTTAGAAACCTGCATATCAGGACGCCTCGTTTTTTCGCATAAGATGAACTTCCAGGTATCACCAGTGTTATGGATGGTTGGGAGAATCTTTGACTCAGGTGCTCATGTGGTATCCCTCACTCTCTCCTTTCAATTTACAGTCATGTGTCGCTTAACAACAGGGAGATGTTCTGAGAAATGCGTCATTAGGTGATTTCATCATTGTATGAACAATATAGTGCACTTACACAAACCTAGATGGTATAGCCTACTGCCCACCTAGGCTACATGGTACTAATCTTACGCGACCACTGTTATATATGTGATCTGTTGTTGACCGAAACGTCATTATGGCTGTGTGACTATATATAGGATGTATAAAACAACAACAACAACAACAAGAAAAACATAAAGCAAAGTTAGCTCTCAAAACACCTCCATCAGCCTTGGGCCCTTCCTGGAAAACTCTTTTGGACCCGTGCAACGGTAGTGGATGCTATGGTGTGGTGCTCAAAGCCTTCTTTAGGATGGAGGCACTCATTCCCCTAGATTCTGGGGTGTTGGCTGCTCCCAGCCGAGTCCCTTTCTAGGAATTGCCCTTGGTTGCAGACACCTGCGTTGCTCAAGATTATGCCTCCTCCTTGGGTGCAGCCCGCATCCAATGACTAGCTGTGCGAGGGTACAGAGGCCTCAGTTCAAGCCTTCTCTGATTTAGACCCCAGAGCTCTCCGTGGGATCGGTG
Organism: Equus quagga; assembly: GCF_021613505.1. Taxonomy (NCBI): domain Eukaryota; kingdom Metazoa; phylum Chordata; class Mammalia; order Perissodactyla; family Equidae; genus Equus; species Equus quagga. The sequence goes on along the minus strand of NC_060271.1, from coordinate 19,626,506 downwards.
GAGGCCTTTGTGGAGACTGCCCCACAGTTCAAGTTATCCCTCTGCTCGGTTCTGCTTCCTTACTCCCAGCAGGTGTTGGATTCCATCTCAGGGTCTGTTTCCTGGAGAATCCAGCTTACATCAGCCAGCAAGGCCCTTTTCAGCATTTCACTGCTCACATTAGTTTGGTGAACATTTGAGACTATGTTTCATACTGATGAAGTTTGTCACGGCCTTGACTGGTCCTGGGTAGTTGGGATTCTGGGCTCAAGTCTGGTCAGATTTCAGATGCCCTCTGCCTGGAACTTGCTGGGTTTTAAATCCAGCCCATGACTTCCACTGAGCTCCAAGCTCTGGATGGCAGGCAGGGGACGGTAAGGCTTGCCAAGGGCATGATGACTCTCACGCGGGTCTGTCTTCAGCATCTCTGCCTGTGCTCAGAGGAGTGACCTGTCTGCACCTGGGGCAGTCAGACTGGGGCTGCAGGAGGCCTTTGGGAGGAGGACAGGAAGCTCAAGAGGTCACGTGAGATGTTGATTGTGGAAGTCAGCCGATCCAATGTCGTCTGCACTCAGATCTCTCCTGTCATCTTCCCCCACTCTGCATGCTGGGGAGCTGAGCCCTGCAGCCTGCATTTCCAAGCTCCTCTGGATTGGGCCAGGAGGAGGCATTGGTGGGAGCCTGGATAGTAGAGAATCCAGGGTATCTGTCCCTTTCCTTTTCTGCCTCAATGGTTTCTGTAGCAGAAGTTGTCTGCCCTCCATGGCTCCAATTCCTCTACGTTCTGGGGTTCCATTTCTGCAGGGTGGCCCTGGCCCCTGGGCTCCAGGGACACCACCTCCTCTTTTTTCTTGTCTCCCCAATCTAGAAGTGACAGTGGCTTCCTGCAAACTTCTGGTCACCTCACTGCTTCCTGCTTGGGTTTCATCTTCTCTATCACCTACGTAACCAATTCCCTGCATTAAATTCCTCCTGTTATAAATTCTTAAGGTGATTTCTGTTTCCCTGGTTAGACTCTGGCTCATACAAGCATTTTTTTGTTCCACTTGAACTGGAATTTGATTTAAAAAGGGGAGGATCTTTTGAGACAAACTGGTCTCATGACTAAATAATTCCTCAGAATAACCCACCTCCTCTCTCCATCCCAGCTCAGGATTCTGTCTTGGAAGAGCTCTTTTCTCCATGTTTCCCCTTTCCAGGGTTTTGGGGTGACTTCAAGTCTGCATCTTACGAATTTTAGTTTGGCCCATGTTTTGGGGAAGAATTTAAGTGAATGAGATTTTCCAAAAGCTAGGTTTGTCCCACAGGCTGAAATGATGGTTCCATGGCAGAATTTCGTAAAAGTGTTCCAATGCACAATGGCTGGAGTTTTAATAAGCATTGTGTAAGGAAAAGGGTTTGGAGGGCCAAAAAGTTTTGAGAAGCATTAAGTAAACAGGATGGGGAACCTTCTTTGCTCCAGGACTTGTCAGAGCCTTCAAGGTGCTAAGGTCCTTTTATGACTCTCCAAGAGGGGAATGTAGTTGGTGGAGTTTCCTAAGCTCAGTTAACCTCAGAAGCCCCTTTTCATGGAAACGCATTTGATCAGACCTACTCTGGAAAACCTTCTGTATGGCCCACACTTGAGTTTTTGATGGCCCATTTGTCCATGTGCTGGGTTGGAGCTAGTGCTGTTTTCAGAGGAAAAATATTGTCCTCTGTGTGGACAGGAGTGACCATTCATTTGGGTACAGGTCCTGGTTCACTGTGCTCCATGAGCTGGACATCATTTCTTATTGCCTTAGTATTTTTTTCGTGTTCGCTTCTCTATGCCCAGCCACAGGAGAAAGATGGTCCACATCTTCCAACTATAACTAAGGAGCTTAAGCAGGACTTCTATAGGGCTGGATGGAGTGATGCATGGACCGTGCTTAGCACAGTGCTTGGCACTTGGGAAGGGCTCAGTAAATACCAAGCTGCCATGAGGTCTCTGCTGCATGGATCCAGTCTCTGTATGTCTTCACTTAGATCGACGAGGGTGCTAGAACCTACTCCAGACTCAGTGGGTCCCACAGTTCCCTCCCATGGATTCTGAGATCTGGCCAGTGCCTCAGTGATCCATGCTACGTGAGAGCCTCTGTCAACCTCTTGGATGGTTTAAAGCCCATGACAATCTTTGTCCCTCTCAGAGCTTATCCAGGCCCCACCTGCCCTCTCTTTGGGGGTATGAGCAGCTCTCCAGTCCTGTTTTCTGGAGGCCCCCTTCCCTGAATGTCCCCAAGTTGTTAGCTCTGTTCTGCCTGGCCCAGCCCATGTAGTCTGTAAGCCTCTGTGATCCCTGAATATCTCCCAGTTTCTGCAAACATCCCCTGGCCCAGACAATTGCTCCTCCACCATCCAGCAGAAATAAGGATTTGGGGAGAAGTCGCTACGGGGGCATTTGGAAATGGGAACCAACAGCAGCTCTCGCACAAGGGACCAGAAGCTTGGATGGATGAGAACAAAAGCGTGTCTGTCCCCAGGGACTGGTGACCATGGTCACCTCCTGGCCAGGAAGCGGTGAACTTCACAGAAGACTCCTTGCTCCAGCCTCCCCAAGGACAGGGCCCTCCTTGATGCCTGGGGAGCTGACCTTTCCAAGAGGCGGGTGGTGGATATGGGGCCGCAGCTGGGCCCCCAACCCCTTGCCCTCCTGTTCTTCCCAGCTTGAGCCAGAGCCGGAAGGATTACTTCCAACAGTGACTCAGCCCTCGGTCTCCAATGGCCCGGCCGCACAGGGCCAGGCAGGGCCCCTGCAGCTGGCTGGGCTTGCTTCTGCAGCTCTGGACCCACTGTCTGGTTTTGTTCCTTCCACCTCCAACATTTTGTTTTGGAAGTTTTCAAACTTACAGCCAAGTTGAAAGAATAGTCCAATTATTACCCATAAATCCTCCATCTAGATTCAGCATTTGTTAACATTTTACTGTTTTCTCCTTCTCTCTCTTTTTGGTATAGCATTTGCAGATAGATTGTAGACATCATAACAGGTCACCCTTAAATACTTCTCATGCTTCTCCTAAGAATAAGGAAATTCTTCATATCCACAGTACCATTATTGTGCATGAGAAAATTAACAGTAATTCTATAACATCGGTCAATTTCTAGTTCATATTTCCCAATTGTCCTAAAATGGGAAAGCTGTTTTTTAAAAAAAATTTTGAACTAGAATCCAATCAGGGTATATGTTTTGCATTTGGTCATTTAAAATCTACAATAGTTCTCTTAGCATTTTTTTCTTCTTATCACATTAATTTTTTTGAAGAGTAGAGGCCAGTTTTCTTGTAGAAAATTCTAGAGGATAAATTTATCTGATTGTTTCCTCCTGGTGTCATTTAATGTGTTCTTCCTTCCCCTGTTTATCCTATAACTGGAAGTTAGTCCTAGATGTGTAATTAGATTCAAATTAAACATCGTTCACAGAATACGTCCCAGGTACAGTGCATATTGCAATACATCAGAAATGCATCCTCGTTTCTTTGAACTTTTCTTGGAGTTCACTTTTTAAAAAAATTTTTAAAATTTTTTTCCTTTTTCTCCCCCAAACCCCCCCGGTACATAGTTGTACATTCTTAGTTGCGGGTCCTTCTAGTTGTGGCAGGGGAGTGCTGCCTCAGCATGGCCTGATGAGCGGTGCTATGTCCACGCCCAGGACTCGAACCCACAAAACAGTGGGCTGCCACAGCAGAGTGTGCAAGCTTAACCACTCAGCCACAGGGCCGGCCCCTAGAGTTCACTTTTAAAGAATGAAATAAAGGGCTGGCCCAGTGGCTGAGCGGTTAAGTTCGCACTCTCCGCTTCGGCAGCCCAGGGTTTCACTGGTTTGGATCCTGGGTGCGGACATGGCACTGCTCATCAAGCCATGCTGAGGCGACATCCCACATAGCAGAGTCAGAGGGACCTACTCGGGGGCTCTGGGAAGAAGAAGAAGAAGAAGAAAAAGAGATTGGCAACAGATGTTAGCTCAGGTGCCAATCTTAGGGAAAAAAAGAGAATGAGATAAGGTTAATGGTGCGTATTATCTGCCAAGTACTTTGCAGAGCTGTCTTATCTAGACTCACAGAACAATTTTGAGGAGAGGAAATTGACACTCCTATTTTATTGATGAAGAACTGAGGCTCAGAGGTGACAGGTGGGGAAAGAAATGAACATTTGCTAAATAACTATTGAGGGTCAGGCAAGGAGCTGGATATTGTCCATCCATGCTACCACTTCATGCAAGGGGAGTTCTGGGAAGTTAAGTGGCCGCCTAAGTTCACAAAGTCAATTAAACGACAGAGCTGGCTTCACACTTAGATCTTTCATTTGCAGAAAGTCCTGAGTTCTTTCTGCCCAACCGTGCTGCCCCCTCTGCTTAGATCCCCTATCTTCAGAATTCTGCTCATCCAATGGATGAAGCAGTCTGCTGCCCAGATTCAGTTGTGCTGGGTAAGCCTGGTGAGCTCATGCCCCCGGAAGGCCCTGAGCAGTGACTCTGAGGGGCTGGATGCTGGGATAGGCCTTTGAGGAAGATGCTTTTGGTCAGTGGCTGTCTCTTTCATTCTCCCCATGATATGACATCACCAGGACTCGGGTAGGGGTGGGGTGGGTGAGTGGGCATGTCTTCCCCCTCTCCTGAGAATTCAGGCACAGATGAGACAAGGTGTGGCAGTGAGGCCCGAGGAGGGCTCCTAACCCTGGGAGTCCAAAGTGCCAGGTCACAAACCTAGAGTCAGAGCAGAAGGCATCTTGGGAAATGGCCCCGAAGAGGGGCAGAGGCTTGCCTCAGGTCACACCGCCAGTCAGAGGCAAAGCTGGAAGTGGAGCGCAGGTGAGAGTCTGGATTCCTTGTCCAGTGCTCTTGGCACGGTTTCCACTTTGTCGCCTCTGTGATTTGTGCAATTCCTTCTTGGAGGGGACAAGGAGCTGGCGCAGGAGGGCTAAGGGAGGGGAGGGGTGGGGCAGATGATGGAGGTGGAGGTAGGCAGAGAGAAAATAATGCAGGCTGGAGGAGACTGATTCTCTGGGTGCGGGGCCCCCAAGGTAACCACCTGTGTAGGTATTGGGGGGGGTGTGTGTATCTGTGTGTGTGTAGGAGTATCCTTAAGACCTGCTTCCCTGACGTCATTGTGCCTTCCTGGGAGACACTGGGACAACTCTCATTCTCTCCATCCCGTTGACTTGATTGGACTTTCATCTTCCCACTTGAGACTCTGACATCAGCCTCCTGGAAGGGCTCCGGCTTCCAGCTTCTTCGCTATCCTCTACATCATGGCCAGAGCTATCTTTTTAAAACAATCTCTGGTCAGGTCATCCCTGTTTAAACTCTTGTATCAGTTAGCTGTTGCTGCCTAACAAACTACCCAAAAACATGATGGCTGAAACAACCACAATTTTATTTAGCTATGATTCTCTCGGTCCGCTGGGTGGTCGTTCTGGTCTAGGCCAGCTTGGCTGATCTGGGCTCTATCATGTGTCTGCTGACAGGTTGGCTGGTGGCTCCTGGTGGCTGCACAATCCTGGATGGTCTTGTTAACATTTCTGCTTGTTGGCAGGCTGTCAGTAATTGGGGCTGGGTTCAGCTGTGACACCTCATTTCTTCTCCATGTGGCCTCTCAGCCTCATTTCCATGGTGGTCTCTGGGTTGCAAGAATAGCAAGAGAGCAAGCCCCCAAATGGGAGCACTTTCCAAACCTCTGCTTGCATCACCTTTGCTACCGTCCCATGAGCCAAAGCAAGTCACGTGGCCAAGCCCAGCTGTAAAGAGAGGACTGGGGTGGAGAAACAGACCCTACCTCTTTATGGGCAGGGGAAGGCTTGTCACCATTTTTGCAGTCTACCACAACTGTACACGATTCCCCAGTGCTCTCCGGACAAACCCAACTCTTCAGCTTGCTCTCTCTGCCCTCTGTGATCTGTTCCCCAATTGCCTTCCCATGACGAACCCAAGACAAGTCTTGTGTTATGGTTATTCCAGAATCTCACTATTTTCAAAGCACTTTTCCTCCTCCAACATTTCCATGTGCTGTTCCCTCTGTCGGGGGGTACCTTCTCCACTACCCACCCCCGACCCATCCCAGCCTCACGCCTATTCATTCTTCAAGGTCCAGCTCCAATGCCCCCTTTTCCTAGAAGCTTCTTCCTCCTCATCTCCATCTGAATTCGTCCTCACTTTCGGGTGTCAGAGCCTTTTGCATGGGTCTCTGTTGCAGCCCTGTTTTCCTGTTGTTCTGGGAGTATAACCTTTGCTCATGGCTAATAGGGTGAGGGTTCTGGAGGCAGGCTGTCCAGATGTGAGCCTCAGCTCCTTCACCGAGGGTGTGACCCTGCACGTGCCACTTCGCTTCTGTAAGCTTTGGTTCTCTTATTTCTAAGAAGAGGAGGATAATTATAGCCCCGACTTCAAAAATTTGTTTTACAAATCCAATGATGCTCACAGGAAGTGCTTGGCGGGGTGACTGGGAATTCCCCACATGCTGGGAGCACTTTGTGAGCAGCGACCATGTTAGTTAAGTCTCCTCCCTAGACCCAGCACATGGCTTGGCAGACAGCAGGTGAGCGAGATCCTGGAGATCACCTTTATGAATTGACGTCCCCCCAAATAATAATGGGCCCCTGCAGATGCAGCAGACCTGGGGCTTGCCTGGGTTTTGGCTTTTCTGTGGCTCCCCTTAGTGTGGGACAAGACTTAGCTGGGCTCACAGCCAGCCATGAAGTGGATGCTAATAATATCATTATATGCTGAATAATTAGCTGTCATTTAAATATTCATATGTTGTTGGGGGCAAGGCCTTTTATCAGCGTCTAGGGATGCATCGGCAGAGGAAGGAGATAGATGTCAGCAAGGCTGACTTTGCCTTTGAAAGGCAACCCGAGGTCCAGAGAGAGCTGTTGGAGTGGCCACCAGACAGTCAGCTAATATATAACTGCAATATCCCCACGTGATAAACTGCAATTTTGTAAACGCTTGATGCATATGAACAAGCCTAAAACAATATTGGAAGCATTCATTTCATTTGACTAATGCTTATCTATATTTTACTCTGCTCCAACTTTAAAGAAGTCCCTCTTTCTTTCCTGCTAAGGGAGGTGGGGCCGGAGACCTGTAGGTGAGCTGGAGTAGAGGGGGTCAGAGGTTCTTACCTGTTCTGTGCCCTGAGCTGCAGGCGTGGGCTTGGGGCATGTGTGGTGCGTTGTCCCTGAGCCCTGGAGCCCTGCCTCGGGGAGTCTGCTCCTGGCTCTTCGGAAGAAGAACTCAGGCTCTCAGTTGGGGCCAGTGGAGAGCGGTGTGGGCATCTAGGTCCCGGCCAGCTGGGTTGAAGCTGCAGTGGATTTCCCACTTATTTCTGTTAGGGATGCACCCAGAAGGAAGGCCCTGCAGGGAGAGGTGTGGGACGGCTGGGACTGTGACAAAGGAACTACCCATGGTGGGCAAGGGAGGAGAAAGAGGAGAGAAGGAGTAAAGGAAGTTTAGGGAGAAGCATAAGAGGTTGGAGGAGGAGGGAGAGGACAAGGAAGAAGAGGAAAGGCAAGAAACAGATGAAGGGGACTGAAGGGGCTGGTGCGGGGTAGGATGGCTCCCTGGAGCGTGGGAGGCAGCCTGGCGTGCTGATTAAGAGTGAGGCTCTGGAATTAGACAGTCCTGGGCTTGAGTTCTGGCTGTGCCTCTAACTGGTTTGTGACCTTAGCAAGCAACTCACCTTCTCCAAACCACAGTTTCCCGTTTGTAAAATGGTAAAAATAATAATACTTCACTGATATATTAGTTGTATGTCTGCACAAATTCTAACAAATTGCCACAAACTTAGTGGCTTTAAACAAGATGCATTTCTTACAGTTTCTGGGGGTCAGGGGTCAGGCATGGCGTAGTTTGATCCTCTTCTGAGGGTCTCATAAAGCTACAGTCAAGGAGTCAGTGGGATGTGTTCTCATCTGGAGCCTCAGCTGGGGCTGGATCTGGGTCCAAGCTCACTCAGATTGTTGGCAGAATTCACTTCCTTGCTCTTGTAGGACCAAAGGCCCTGGCTCCTTGCTGGTTGCCTGCTGGATGCGGCCCTCAGCTCCTAGAGGTCACCTGCAGTTCCTTGCCATATGGGCTTCTCTGACATGGCTGCTTGCCTCATCAAGGCTGCAAGGAGGGCCTCTATGTCTAGCCTACTCAGACGGAGTCTTAGATAACGTAACATAATCCCGGGAGCGGCACTGTAGCATCTTTGCCGTGATCTTTTGGTCAGAAGCAAGTCCCAGGTCCTGCCCACACTCAGGGGAGGGGAATGCACAAGTGTGTGAACACCAGGAGGGGGCATCACCTTTGAGTCTGTCCACCACATCTGACAGTGGCAGCCTGAATCTGCTGAGTGCCACTGTTCTAAGTCCTTTCCATGAACTATTTCATTTCATCTTCAGAACGAAGCCATGATGTCCTGTAATGATGACCACCATTCTGGTGAAGAAATGGCAACACAAGAAGTTAAGTAACAGGTAGCATTTGCATGTGAACCATGTACTCTGGTTCCAGGTTCTGGGCTCCTAGCCACTATGAGGTCCAGTCTCATGGGGCTGCTTGTGGAGGTAACACACAGAAGATGCTTAGTACAGGTCCTGGTAGAATGTCTAAAAAAAGTTACCCTCGTTTGGCGGGCTCTGATCACACCTTGTACCTGGGTGTAGGCCACATCCACTAACGCTTCTCATCCTCAAATAACCAGACCCAAACCCTGGAGCACAGGAGAGCAAAAAGGGGAGACAGAGGAACGACATTGTGTGTGTGTTTCCTTCACCTGACACATTCCCAGCCCAAATCTATTGTTCTCTCAGGCCCCAACTTAAAGACCACATGTTTCCGAGCCAGCCCTGATGGTCCAGTGGTTAAAGTTTGGTGCTTTCACGGCTTTGGCGGCTCGGGTTAATTTCCTGGTCACGGAATCACACCACCTGTCTGTCAGTTGCCATGCTGTGGCAGCGGCTCACATAGAAAAACTAGAACGACCTACAACTAGGATATATAACCATGTACTTGGGCTTTGGGGAGAGAAAAAAAAAAAGAGAGAAAGTTTGGCCACAGATGTTAGCTCAGGGCAAATCTTTCCCTGCAAAAAACAAACAAACAAAAAAACCCTAAAACCAAAAAAACATAGGGCTTTCTATTAAAAGAAAAAAAATCACTTGTTTCCAATTACTGCTGTAACAAACTACCATCAGTTTAGTGGCTTAAAACAATGCAAACTTACTCTCTCACAGCCCTGGGAGTCAGAAGTCCTAGAGGGGTCTCACCGGGCTGACATCAAGGTGTTAGCGGGGCTGTGTTTCCTTTCTAGAGATCTAAAGGGGGCATCTGTTTTTGTGTTGCCTTCCCCAGTTTCTAGGCCACCTGCATTCCTTGGCTTGTGGCCCCTTCCTCCATCTTCAAAGCCAGCAGTGGCCCGTAGAGTTGTTCTCACGCCCCATCCCTCTGACACTGACTCTTCTGCCTCCTGATTCCACTTTTAAGTACCCTTGTGATTATCCTGGGCCCAACCAGCTCATCCAGGATCATCTGCCTGCTTTAAAGTCAGCTCACAAATGACCTTAATTCTACCTGCAGCCTGAATTTCCCATCGGCCACATAACAACATAGTCACAGTTTTGGGGATTGGGATGTTGTCACAGACTGAGTATTTATGTTCTCCCAAATTCATCTTTCGAGACCCTACCCCCCAGTGCGATGGCATTAGGTGGTAGAACCTTTGGGAGGGAATTAGGATTAGATGAGATCATGAGGATGGAGCCCTCATGAGTGGGATTGGGGCCCTTATAAAAGAGACCTGAGGGAGCTCCCTCGTCCTTCCACCACACAGGACACAGTGAGAAGACAGTTATCTATGAACCGGGAAGAGAGCTCTCACCAGATACCGAATCTGCCAGCTCCTTGATCTTGAACGTCCCAGCTCCAGGACTGTGCGAAATAAATTTCAGTTGGTTAAGCCACTTAGTCTATGGTATTTTGTTACAGCAGCTCAAACAGATTAAGATGGATGTGGATGTCTTTGGGGGCCGTTCTTCTGCCCACCACACTTCCAGAGGGGGTCGGGGCTGGGGGCTATGCCCGGTGCTCCTGTGGCTCCTTCACTTTTCCATCACTGCCCTTAGCCCTCTTCCAGGGGTCTCAAACTCACATGCTCTTAGGGGCCAGGAGCTAACATAAATAAATTCTCTGAGTATAAGATAGTAAGGAGCGGTGGCATTCTGGCAAAGGAAAACCTGTTTCAAATTCAGAAATTTTAAAACACTGTGCTGGCCAAATAAAGCTTTCTGTGGCCACATTCGGCCTGCAGATTGCGTGTGCTCCTGGGGGTCCTGTTAGACTGTGAGCACCCCACAATCAGAACCAGGCTGCGGGGAGGCTAGCACCTCGGTGAGAGGCAGAGGCATGCCTGGGGCAGCCGGGTGAGGAAAGGCCCTTCTTCCTCTGGGCCGAAGCCACCTGTGCTGGGCCATATGACACCCCCGCTTGGGCTCTCTTAGGCGCCTGTGCAGGGTACAACGTGCATGCTGTCCATGGTCCTGTCTCAGGTACCTCATACAGTGAGTGATCCACAGCACAAATGTGGACTAGATATTTGTTGGGTGCGTAATTGAATGAAATCCAGTGCCTTTTGGCTCACTCTCTACCTTGTCGAGGGATATGTGACCTTCTCCCAAAGAGCTCAGCTTCTTTTTTTTAAAATTTTTTATTTATTTTTATTATTTTTAATTTTTTTAAAAGATTTTATTTTTTTTCCTTTTTCTCCCCAAAGCCTCCCGGTACATAGTTGTATATTCTTTGTTGTGGGTCCTTCTAGTTGTGGCATGTGGGACGCTGCCTCAGCATGGTTTGATGAGCAGTGCCATGTCCGCACCCAGGATTCGAACCAATGAAACACTGGGCCACCTGCAGCGGAGCGCGTGAACTTAACCACTCGGCCACGGGGCCAGCCCCCAGCTCAGCTTCTTTTGACAGGCACCAGCCACGGCCACAGGCACAGAGCAAGTGTGGGCATGCGTGCATGTGTCACGTGCATCAATCACGGGCTTCAATGGCTTGGATTCCAAGGTCTTTGCACCTTTGCGGGTATTCACTATAGCCTGTGACCAAAAGGCCGGGGCCAGGGGCTGACCCATGGAGGCTTGCCCTTGCTGCTGCCCCAGCTGCTTCCTTCCCCGTCTCTTCCCCCCTCGCATTCGAGATTCCCCGGAGGTCGGGCCTGGTGTAATTACAGGGTATCTGCTGCCTCCCCATAAATCTAATAGACTTTTTGGCCTTGTCAGATTAAAACTTACCTATCAACCCGCCGCAGTCCTCTAGATCTCCCTAAATCTGTACTTGGGAGAGAATTTATGGCCAGGAATTGCATTTTGCAAAATGATTAAAGTTGCCAAACAGCCATAAAAAGTTGCAGGAGGAGATATGGTTTTTTTGAAAGTCTGCTTAATTTATAAGGGGTGGAAGGTTTATTGTCATTTAGAGTCCACAGCGAGGCAGCGATGGAGCGTTCGGCGGCAGCTGTGCACAGCTGCTCTCGCTTTATGCTTTTTACATGTTTTTAAATTGCCCTGTTTGAATCCGGCCTTCTGCAGCAGCAGAAACGCCCCGGCGGCCCAGTTTGCAGGAGAGGGGCTGCCCCCCCACCCCCGCCCTCTGATGCTCGGCCCCACTCACCCCTGCTCCCCCCGAACCCCCTCCATGCTCACCTTCTGGAAGCAGTTCCTGATCTCGTCCCACGCTGACCACTCCATCCCATCCCACCGTCCTCTGCTGGCCCCCCCGAAACAATAACAAATACATGTGTGCAGGCTTTTACATTTATAGGCGATTTCATGTGTAGTATCTTAGTGATTTTCACCCCAGATTAAATGATTAAATGAGATAAAACCTGTAAAGCTCTAAACAAGAGGCGGCTACCCAGCGAGCTAATAAATAGAATTAGGGCTCCTATTTGCTGACCACGTACGAGGTGCCAGGACCTCTGCTCTGAGCTTCAGGTGCATGAATTCATATAGTCTTCACTGCCATCCTATGAGGTAGGCATTAGTTTTGTCTGTGTTTTAGGAAGCTTAAAGAACTTCAGCCCAAGGTCATGCAATAAATGCTTAGTGAATATTAGCGATTATTTTTAATACTATTAGGTCAGGAGATGATCTGTTTTGCTCCCAGCTTGGCACATGGTAGGCGATTGATAAATACTGCTGAATGCACGTATGCATGAATTATTCTCATTGCCGTTGTCATTGCCAGTCTAACGTCCCCTGTCCCCCATGAGTGCAAGGGTCAGACTGTCCACCTGATGTCTAACCCTAGTACTGAGCCAGTGTTGGGCGTGTAAAGAGGTGCTCTTTTCGTATTTGAAAAATGACGGAAGAAATTTAATACTCACAAGAACTCCATGAGGAAGGAATTAGGAATCCATCTTGCAGAAGAGGAACTGGAAGCTAAAGGGGAGTTTGACACCTACTCAAATCATAGAGCCAGGATTTTGGGTTCCAAGTCCTGTGTTTTTTTTCACCACAGCTCAGCTGCCCACCTATTCGGGATTTGGGGTAGAGTCAGAAATTTTTCTTCTTCATCGTTATTTTCTCTAATATTTATTAAATACCTATTACTCATCAGCTATCAATAACATGCCAAATAATCCTTCCAACATACTTGCAGATATACTGTTTCCTCCATTTTATAGATGTGGAAACTGAGGCCCGAAGAGATTGAGCAGCAACTGGCTGAAACTTAAGCCTGATATGTGTGACTCCAGAGGCGGGCAATTGTCATATAGGATGATGATTGTTTGAATGAGGGAATATCTCCAAATCCAGCCTGGCGGGGGCAGAGGAGTGTCAGGGAAGGCTTCCTGGAGAAGGTGACTTCTCAGCTGCCATTTGTGGGATGAGTAGGGATTTGCCAGATAACCCGTGGGCAGCCACGTTGCAGGTGGAGGGAAAAGTGTGGAGGCAAGACAGAGGAAGGCTGCTTGAAGGACGTGAACATTTCCGTCTGGCCGGAGGTGGTCCTGCATTCCCTTGGCCTCAGACATGGTTCAGTGGTAACTCCACCTGCCCAGGTTGCAGAGATGTTCGAGATGGGGGAGGAGCTGGTAGACTGTGCTGGCTGCTCCCCAAGGTCCATCAGCTCCTCCCACACTCTCTCCTCTCTTTCCTGATCAGGCCGACTCCCCTCCTTTGAGCATCAGGGAAGTGGGCAGCTGCCTGCTGTTGGCCCGTGATGGATGAATCGGGCTCCCCTTGGACTTGATCCAGTGCTCTCAAACATTCCTTTGTCCCTCCATCTATCTCCTAGGGTTCTCTCCCTTCTGCCCTACAGCCTGGGCATGGGGGTGAAGGAGCTTCCTCTTCTGCTTTCCATGCCTCTGAAATGTTCCAAGATTTGGAGCCTAACAACTTCTCCAGGCTCTTTACTCATTCATTCATCCATCCAACTAATATTTTTTGAGTACCTAGTATGTTCTGGGTACTGTTCTAGGGTCTGGGAACACAGCAGATCAGGCTATCGTCCTCATGGAGCTTACCATGAAAAAATGGATAATTTCAGAGAGTGACATGTGCCTTGATGTCAGTTGTGTGACAGAAAATGACAGGGCATGGGCATGTATGTGTGTTGTTTTGGTTAGTATCTAAGGAAATCTGTTACGAAGAGGGGACATTTGAACCAAGATTTGAAAGAGAAGAAGTCAGCCAAAGGGAGATCTGGAGGAAGGACCATCCCACACCAAGGGAGCGAGAAACACAAAGGCCCTGAGGTAGGAAGGAGCTGTACCGACTCAAGGAAGAGAAATGAGGCTGGAGCTTAGAGAGTGAGGGGCAGAGTGGGAGGTGACCAGGGGGCGAGGTGGGCAGGGCTTGCAGCCATGGCCAGACTATAGATTTTACTCCAAGTGCACCAGGAAGCTCTTGGAGGGTGGGATCAGGGAAGAAACAAGATCCAGGTTACATTTGTGGAGCCTCACTCTGACTTCTGTTTTGAGAGCAGAGAGTAGATTATCCAGACAGCCATAGCCTAACCCAGACTGGACCCCTCTCCAGATACACTGTATCCTGTTATCCCTCCAGGTCTCGGCACCTGCACATCCTTCTGCCGAGAATGCCTTTCCCTTTCCTTCTTAGAGTGTCTGATTCGCTCTTCAGGACTCGGCTCTTGGAGACCCTCTGTGTGACTTCTTCCCTCTCTCCTGCAGGCAGGGCAAATCCAGGCTCTTAGTGCCGTCGCCCAATTCCAGACACCGTGATGTCTATTTCTGTGTCCCTCTCCCCACTGGACAAATAGCTCCTCGAGCACCAGGACTGCAGCTGTCTGAGCTCTGAGAGCCAGGGCCTGCGCACAGCCCACAGCCCGGGCCAATGTGAGCGCCTGACAAGTGCTTTCTGGTTGATAAGCACTCTTTGAGCACCCAAGTCATTGAGAAAAGCAGTAGATGGGCAAGCATCCTTTGTTCAAATAGATAATAAGATAATAAGATTAGAAGTATGGTAACACACTATTTACCAGAACATTTAATTAAATCTATACTTACTAGGAATTTTGGCATCTGGAGGTTAAGTTTCTAAGTGTTTGCTAAAAGCAGCAGTCGTCTGTGATCGTCCACATTTGAACAGCTATCTCTCAAGGTCTGTTCCCTTGTTCCCTTGAGACTATGAATGCTTGTTGAAGAAGAAGGCGTTTGTTAAAATACTCTTAGAAATACTTGTGTTTGAAAGAATGCATTTGTGTGAATACTTCCTGGAAATACTTGGTTTGCTTTCAGTTGTAAACCCGTGTTTGTCACTCAACGCTGCCTAGGCTGCCTGATTGGGTTCTGATTAACCTACCGATGTAGAAGAATTGTGCATTTTCTTATTAAGCTAGGAAGGTATTTAAAAGCTGTTTTCCTTTTTGAGATTTATGCAAATAAACACTAAAGAATTTTGAGACATTGCAGCGTCTCGTTCTCCTCCAACTGTAAGCTGGATGCAGGCAAGGACATGGAGCCTTATCTGCTGAAGCATCCCCAGCGTGGCCCCTGCCTGCTGCTGCTGAGCAGGCATCAAATGCTTGTTGATGGGTGAATGAGTGAGTCTTTGGCACTCCCAGGCCGAAACTCCCTCCACCAAACCCAACTGCCCCCGCTCCTACCATGCGCAGAGAATAAGCCTGTGGATTTCACTGCAGGGGGCATCCAGCTCACCCACAGTGCGCCCTGGGCACTGAGTACCTGCACACCAGCTGTCTCCAGGAAGTGACTAGAGAGGGCAGCCCTGTGGGCATAACACAGATTGGGCCATATGTGCAAGACCTGCTCACCTCTGGGTACATGCTGAAAACTGTGTCCCAAGATCTGGATCCTTGATCACAGCAATGCCCAGCTTTGAGATATGGGGAAATAACTGGATAACTGAAATGTGCAATTTTCACTTGACTATTGGGCAAAGATGCTAAATCCCTGGACGTGTTATATAGCTTCTTTGAGCCTCAGTTTCCTCCTCTGTGAAACAGGGATCATGATACATTTGAGGCAGCTCTCCAAAGCCCAGTGGCCGGCCCTATGTGACAGCTGACTGCCTTCATCCTGCCTTGGCCTCTGACATCTGAGTAAAGAAACAAGAAAAAGGACCTGTCGCAACTCTGGTTAGGTTCCACGATTGCTTGGCTAGGACCACTCAGGGCCCAGTGTCATGGGCAGTTTCGAGGTCACACCAGCTTCTGTAGTTCTTAACCCCAGAGAGAAACGAAGTGTACACCCAGCTGGAGCCCCACGGCTCCCTGACTTGTTCGTTGCTTTCCCGGCTCTGGGTCGAAGGCATCCTGGCAGGTGGCTCTGCGTGATTGGGTGCCAAAGGGTGACCCATCCTTCTCAAATAATGATGTTAAATGTTACCTCTCATTGCCTCTCTTGTAGCATTCACTCATTCCACAAATAGTCACCAGGCACCTGTCATGTGCAAGTACTGTGCCAGGCTACTTATACATGGGGATACAGCAGAGAAAGACAGACGAGTCCCTGCCCTCACGGAGCCTGCAATCCAGCAGGAGAAGGGTGGAAGTTTTGGGTAGAGACCCACAGGCAGCTGGGTTGGTGAGGTTGAGGGAGTCCGATTCGAAGGCCCGCAGGCTTTAGATGCCCACTCCTGAAAGTCCGTGTCCAGCTTCAGGTCTGACCCTGCTATACCCACCTTTTGAATCTCTGGGAGAATTAATGAAGATAAGGTCTGCATCTGGTGGTCTCGGGGTTAAGAGTCAGCGCTCTTACTGCTGCGGCCCGTGGTTCGTTTCCTGGTCAGGGATCCACATCACCCTTCTGTTGGTTGTCACACTGTGGTGTCTGCATGTTGCTATGATGCTGAAAGCTATGCCACTGGTATTTCCAATACCAGCAGGGTCACCCATGGTGGACAGGTTTCAGTGGAACTTCCAGACAAGACAGACTAGGAAGAAGGACTCGTCCACTTCTGAAAAGTTGGCCACGAAAACCCTATGAATAGCAGCAGAACATTGTCTGATATAGCGCCGGAAGGTGAGAGGATGGCACAAAAAGGCCAGACAGGGTTCTGCTCTGCTGTCCACAGGGTTGCTAGGAGTCAGAATCAACTCGATGGCACTACATCAAAATGTCTGCACGGTGTCTGGTATGGTGCTGGGTGCAACCCTGGTGCTCAATATATTGGAGCTCTCTCTTTCTCCAGACACAGGTCTTCCTGTGGCCCCCTCCCTGTCCTGGTTTTCAGGCAGAGTCAAACATGAGAGATCCTTTTTGTCCTCAGGGCTGAAGGTGAGCTACTTTTTTTTTTTTAAGACTTTGTTATTTTTTTAAGAGCAGTTTTAGGTTCATAGCAAAATTAAGAGGAAGATACAGATTTCCCATATAACCCCTGCCCCCACACAAGCACAGCCTCCCCCATTATTAACGTCCCCCACCAGAGTGGTACATTTGTTATGACTGATGAACCTGCACTGACACATCCTAGTTACTGCAGGTCCATAGTTTACATTTAAGGTTCCCTCTTGGTGGTGTACATTCTATGGGTTTGGACAAACGTATAATGACAGGTACCCGTCCTTATAGTATCATACAGGCTATTTTCACTGCCCTACAAGTCCTCTGTAGGTGAGCCACTTCTTTAGATTCTGGGACAACCTGCTGCGGGAGGCAGTGTAAGAGGAAGACAGAGATACTTGGAGCTCTTGGGGAACGGACGTCTAGTGCCTCTGTCCTGCCTGTCAACACGGAAGCAGAGGGAGGCAGCGCCCAGCCTGGGGTCTCCTTAAAAGTAAGCCAAAGGAGGAAGACGTGGTTAGACCCGAGTGTGGGAACATTAGTAGGACAAAGCAAGAAACAGCGAAAACATTTATACCCACTTCACAAAGTCCCACCAAGGAGCTATGGCATCTCACAGTGCAGTCCAGCCAAGTGGCTGTTCTGGAACCAGTAAGACCCCAGCTTGAAAGCCCCAACCAGCAAAGTGGAGGATGGCATTTTGTCCATCATAGAAATCAATGGTTCTTTGGCTAAGTGGTCAATATTTATTTGGCTTTAGCATTGTTTAATTCAATGCATCAATTAAAGATAGTGTAATGTCTGCTGTGGTCTGCAGCCCCGGCTTCTGTGTGTTGTTACCTCATCTGTTGGAGATCGCTCACGTCCCTACGTCTCTGCTCCTTTGTCCCCTTGCATAACTCAAGGACAGGAGTAATTGACGTGAAACTTTTAAAAATTAATTTCGCTGCATATGCCACGGAGAGGGGGGTACAAGTCCTCCCAGCCATTTATAACGTCACGGTGATTGGTCCTGACAAAACAATACCTTAAAAACTCACCAAAGTAAATTATGGCCCCAGCAAATGGCTGCTCCGCGGCAGGGCCGGAGGCTTGGAGGGGAGCCAGGCAAAAACAAAGTAATGCGCTTTTGATATTAATAACAGAGATGATATTGATCTGCAAGCTAGTGTCACTTCTCCACTCTGGCGAGGAGATTGCTCCCGGCATTTAGTTCACTGAAAGCCACTTTCCATGCAGGCCATTTAATTTTGTGAGTCTTTAATTATGTGAAATGGAGTCTAGTTAAAGGGCCAGGTCCCAGTTTTGCCGAGCGTAGACGTGGGCTGTGATTCAGGAAGCTGTCAGAAATGAATATAACTCAATTCTTAGATCTGCAAATGCAGTTGTCTTTCTGAATGTTTATTTCATCCCTGCACTTCCCTGGCCTGGTGCCACCGTGCATCAGGACAGACACAGCCTCTGATTACAGGACCACATTTTTCAAAGGACCTGAAGTTAATGTGCCTGTTTTCTGCATAATAAAAGTCATAACTCACAGAGGCCGCCAACCCCTCTCTCCTGAAAGGGAGCCTGGACAGACTGCAGACGGACTGTGCGTCCCAGCCCAGGCAGTGCGGGCCCTGTGCCTGGCCTGATTTTGGACGTGCAGTCTCCTTGTGGAACTGTGACAGACCACACTGGCAGACCACAAGTCAGACCACAGGCCAGCCTGTGGGTCAGGTTATGGATCAGATCATGCATAGTTTCACGAGGCAGATGAGGGAGAAACCCACATATCAGACCACAGAGAAGTCCACGACTCGCGATTTAGGATTCAGGAAATATCATCACGATGGCTGCATGCCTTGTGATTATCTGAGGATTCTTCCTCTGGTCAAATTGGGTCAAACGTTTTTCTGGCTTTCTCTTACACACCTAGCCCTCCCTATGTGGGTCCGTGTGCTTCTCATATATGCATACACATGCATGCACACTCGCACACACACACACACACACACACACACCCAGAGCTCCAGAATCTCTCTTGGACTCTGCTTTGCCATTGTTCCTCAGGTTGGCCACTCTGTCTCCTTTCCAGATAAATCTTTCCTGAGCCTGTCTGAGGACTCTCTTCTTGAAACGCCTTTTTAGCACCCAGCGTTCAACCTGCCTGGGTATCCTGGGCCTGTTCTGACTGCCGCCTCGGTGTTCCACGATAGGACCTACCCCAAGGTGTCCAGGCCAGCCCTGCTGTCTCCCTGCCCTGCAGTACTGTCCTGTCTGCTGGGTCTGAGGACGGTGTTACAAAGAGGAGTCAGTGCGGAATAGCGGTCTCATATCTAGAACTCAGCTCTCCGACAGCTCTATCTTTCCAGAACATGGTCAAGGATCAGGAGCTAAGCTAATCAGAACCACAAAGACCAAATGCCTCAGCATCTCCACACTTTGCTCCTAAAAGGAGGGATAAGAACCTCACTCGGAGCTCCTTCCTCTTACTTTACAAATGGTTTCGACAGTCTCTATTATTCTTGTCCAGCCTACAGAGGATCTAGAAGCAGAAAGAAGAAGTGGAGTGTGGCTTCTAGAAGCAAAAGCATCCAGGGCACAGACAGCCACAGCTGAAAGTGAGGGAAGAGAGGAAAACTCTGAAGCAGACAACAGAACTCAGTGCAGTGAGGTTTTCCAAAGTGAATTTTATAACATAACCTGGGGGAGAGAGGTATCAACTCCAAATGTATTTAGGAGACGCGGGGTTAAAGAAAGCCACACAGGGTTCTTGGCTATAGGGGATTTCAGTGTCTTTAATATGCTAACATGCACTGTGCATCGCTAAGGGAAGTGGGGATAGAATTCAATTTTTCCAAAACTTATTTTTTTTTCTGCTTTGTCTCCCCAAACCCCCCTGTACACAGTTGTATATCTTAGTTGCAGGTCCTTCTAGTTGTGGGTCCAAAACTTATTTACCCATGAATATCTTTTTTCCCCCAGCCCCTAACCTGGAGGATTTTGAGAGGTTAGTATTCAGCCGAGTGCACTCTGGGATATACCACGACGGGTGTTTGTACTGGCGACTTCAGTGGAGACCAAGTGCTTTTTGGTGGTTCAGCAGCCATTGGTTCTCTTTGCAGAAACAGCTATTCGGAGATCTGCCCCTCCCCAGTTTTTTAGTATGCGTGGTTTAGTTGGGGATCTATTTCTCAACTCCAGAAGTAGGCACATAGCTCATGCTAAGCTGTTCATGACGTTGCACCTCCTCAGCTACAATGATTGGTTTGAGGGCAGGCACGGTCCAATCAGAGCTATTGAGATGCTACGGGACTTCGCAGGGATTTCTGGATAAGAGATAATAGGACTCAAAGGTGGAGGATGTGAGGCTCGGAGTTGTGGCAGCCATTTTGCCACCACCTGGAGCCCAAGGAGAAGTCAATGTGGAAGAGAACAGGGCCAACAGGTGGAGACAAGCAAGGTTTGACTTTCGAAAAGATCAATTTGGGTGCTGTGTGGAAATTGGAGTTGGAAGAGGGGTCCAGCATGGAGACCAGGTAGTGAGCAAGTATTGGAAGGAGATGAGAGTTGCTTGGGTTAGCGTTCTCACAGTGGAGATGGTGAGGGCTGTTTTGGAGGCTATTTCTATTCACTTAGAGAGTGATTGGTGGGGATGAAGAAGAGGGAGGGAGAAAGATGGCTCCCAGATTGCAAAACTGATGGATGGTGGTGATATCTGAAAAAGGAGGTCTGTTTGGGTGGAACGGGGCAGGAGGAGGACTATGGGTTCATTTTGGTTGCACTGGATTTCAAGGGTGGGTGAGAAGTCTAAGTGGAAATGTTGAGTATGGTGTTGACTGTCAGCCCAGAGGAGAGCCCTGGATGGAGATAGAAACTGGGGAGACATTGGCTCATGGAGGGTGGTGAGTCACCCATGCCAGTGACACCTAAAAGCATGTCTGGAACAGGAGGATGGACCTTCAAGGGAAACTAGAAAGAAATCCTCAGAGAGGTAGAAGGAAAAGAATGTTTAAAGTAGGGAGGAATGGTCAACTTTCCGAAAGGTAAAGTAAGATGGAGACTGGAAGGTACCCTTTGGATTTAAGCACAAGGAGATCCTTAGCACCTTTAGCCTGAGCTGTTTGGGTGGAGTAAAGGGGCAGAGGTCAGATTAGTGGGTGTGGGAAGGGGCAAAAAGGTGAGGAAACGATCAGAGCAGTTATAATAATAGTAACAATGGCGAAGAGGAAGTGAACACTTATTATGGGCAGGCCCTGTTCTAAGCACTTTATGTGTATTAACTCATTTAATCCTCAGCACGGTTCTTTGAAGTTGGTATATTTACAGTATTCCCATTTTATGGACAAGAAAACTGAAGCTCAGAGAGGTTAGGTAATTTCCCTGAGGTCACACAGCTGGTAGGGAGTGGAGGTAGAATTCAAACTCAAGCCCAGGGCCCATATTCCTAACCATTAACCTATGCTAAGGAAATACATAAAGATGACTCTTTCAAGCAGTTTGGCTGTGAAGGTGAGGAGAGAGACAGACCTGCAACTAGAGGGAGACGTGTAGCTAATGGAAGATTTACCCTAAGATGGAGAGACTTAAGCTTTAAATGTTGTGGGAAACACCCTCTTAAAAGGAAGTGCATGGATACAGAAGAGAGAGAAGGAACAACAGATCAAGTGGGGTTCCTGCGAAGATGGCAGAAGATGAACTTAAAAACACAGGAGGAGCTAGGAGGAAGGACCCCTCCTCCGGCGTAGGAGCTGGGGAGAGAATGGGTACAGATGCAGTAGGTTTGTAGGTGAGTTTCTTTGGGAAGACTTCCCCTTTCTCTGCCAAGGGGGCGGTGAGGTCTTCTGACGGTGGGGGGAGTAAGGCCTCTCAGAGGTTTGGGGAGACGGGGGAGTGTTTGAAATAGTCGTGGAGAGCAGAGCAGGAAGTGATGGAGAAATGGCGAGTCTTGGAAAGCTGGTGATGATGCATTTGTGGGTTTGCGTGCAGGACAGAGAGAGGGAGGGTTGGGACCATCTCAGACTGGGATTTTGATAAACAGGTGCAGAAAAGACAGAGGGGCAGAGAGTTTGGAGTATTGGCACAGGTGTTAGTAAAATGACGGAATCTATGAAATCCATGCTGGATAGAGGGGGAATGAAGGAGAGGGCTGATGGATTGGGAGAAAGTTCAAGAGGTTGTTGGACTGGAGGTCTTGATGAAGGTAAAGAAGGACCGTAATGAAAGCTGGCAAAGAAGGAGAGGAGGCTGTAGTCAAAGAGCGGGATGCTTGAGTTAGTGATGCTGGAGGGGAACAGTGGCGGTAATGGCCAGGCTTGTGATGAAGCACGGGAATGGGTGGCTGGGGGAAGTGAGAGAGAAGGTCAAGGACCGGAGAAGCCTGCGTGTTGTACGGATAGTTCCTCTGGATGTTGAATTCACCCAGGATAAAGCCACAGCTTAGAGTGGAAAGGAAGACTTGGGCCAGTTATCAAAGTCTTCGGTGATTGTGGAGGCTGATCAGGGTATCAACAGCAAGAAAAACAAGAGCAGAGGGTGGGAGAGCCGAATGACATGGCCCTCCAGGGAGCATGATTTTCTAGGCAAGAGAGGAGGAGCAGTGGTTTAGAACAGAATGCAGAGCAAGACGAACACTGGCCCCACTTCCAACCCTTTGAGTGTGAGAGAGCGAACGGCAACCTCTCGAGTGGGCTGCGAGGGGAGTGGTGTCCTCGGGAGACAGCCTGGTTTCCGTTAAGGCAGGAGATGGAGGGCCACCTAGAGAGGGTTCAGTGGACTGTAGCGCCGGGTAGAGTTTGCGGATTGGGGCGGGAGGCGGGGAGAAAGGGTAAGGAGGAACAGCATTATGAAGTTGATGGGTGTCGAGAAAGACTGATGGCCAGGGGCCCACACTATGAGCACTGACACAGGGTCCTGGGCGTGGAAGGCTGGTTCTGATGGTGTCTCTGGAGGAGGATGGACTCCAGGCTCCATCGCCTGGGCACTTGGCTCACTCAGCTTGGGGCAAGACTGCAATTCTAGCCCTTTGAGCCTCCCAGGGCAATGATCAGCTGGAGCTGAGCGGGCCGCTCCCTTTAGATGCGGCGTGAGGGCTGCGGTTCCCGGGCCCCTTCAGTCTCTGTTGTATATACCAGCCCTGTTCTGTGTTCTCAGTCTGGTCCCATTTGTGTTTTTGACCCCTGATTAAGAGTTCAAACAGTCCTAAGCTTGGACTCCAGCTCAGCCACTTAAGAGCTGTGGGAATTCAGACAGAATCACTTATTCTGTGCCTCAGTTTTCTCATTAGTAAAACGGGGCTATCAAACACCTACTTCCTAGACTGTTGTGAGGATTACGTTAGACGATGCAAATAAAGAGGTTAGTGCAGTCGCTGATTTATAGGAAGTACTCAACAATGAGCAATATTCATTTACTGAGCACTTACTCTGAGCCAGCTTCTCCTCTAAGACTTTCCAGGTAATGACTCACAGAATTTCCTTAACAACTCTATGGGGTAGGTGCTACTATTCTATTATTCCCATTTTACAGATGACGAAACTAAGGCACAGAGAGGTGAAGTACTTTGTTCAAGGTGGAATCAACTGCTAAGTGGTGACACTGATGTCAAATCCAGGCAGTCTGAGTACAGAGCCATCATCTTTAACCATCACACCATATGGCCTCTCCGTAGGCTGCAAATGGTAGCCATTACTAGCTATTATCACTCCAAAATCATATCGCAAACTTTAAGCATAAGTTGGGACTCGTGTGCATACTACATTGGCCGTGGCAGGCAGACCCTTATTCTTCCTGGGCTCCCCAGACCCGTCCCTCCCCTGTCCGCTGGGCTGAGCCCATCTGCCTCTCAGGTAGCTTAGGCTGGATGTCTGGCTCTCCAGGAAGTCACTGGCTGGCTGACTCAGGTCTCCTGTCCATCCGGCTGAGTTTCCATCAGAGGCGAGGTACCCTCTCTTGATGTGGCCTGGGGTACTTAATTACAGGCACTTAAGATTCTAACCTGGTTTCCCTCTTTCCTCTTGGTTTGTGGTTCCTGTCTTGATCGCAAAGTCGCTTTCTGTCCTTGGGGCCGTCCCAAGGAGATTCTTCTGTCACACATCCCCGCAGCCCACACCCTCTTCCTCCTAGGTCTCTGTATTCCCTCCGCGATGTGTTCACACACACGTGTTCTCCCAGGTCCAGAGTGAGAGCCGGGACGTCAGGTTCGGGGAGGATGAGTGGGGTTCTCAGGGGGCCTGGTCAGCAGAGCCTTGAGGCCCCAGTTGCTCCGAGAGAGTTCTCCAGCATCAGACGGTTACATGGACCAAACTTGTGTTGGACCCCAACTGTGGCTCACCACCCTGACCAGCTTCCTGGGAGGGCAGCTCATTGTGCAGTGGGGGCTGAGTGGGGCTGGGGAGCAGCTTCATCTGGGTGGTCCTGGAGCAGCTGTCCCTGGGGCACCCACCCTCACTGGAAGGGAGCCCCTGGAGGCCAGAGCCCACATCACCTTTTTCACTAGCACATCCCAGTGTGGAGCACATCGCAGGGTGCCTCAGGCTGGGGTCTGGCCCAGGGATTCCAGAAGTTCCCAGGGATGTCACTAGGATTGCCACTCAGTCATTCTCTCACTCTCTCTCTGTTCTGCTTCCATCTGTGAGGCAGCTTGTGTCCACTCTCTGGCCAAGGGGGCAGGTCCCAGGATCGGCCGGCCCACTAGACCCGTGTGTTGTGGAGAAGGGTCACTTCAGCCTAGGAAGGGATGCTGTGACTAGAGGAAGAGACCCAGGGCTGCTGAGGAGACAAATACAACGGATGTCACTACAAGCTTCTTCCCCATGCCAGGGGCTTTACATATTTTAATTTATTTAACCCTCATTACAATCTGTGTGCTAGAGGTTATCATGCCCATTTATAAATGAGGAAATTGAGGCACAGAGGCATTTATCTAAGTTCACACAACTTGAAGTGGCTCTGCTGAGATTCAAACCCAGGTCCCCCTCATTCTGAAACTCCAGGCTGCCTGGAGCTTCTCGGACAGACGCCCTGGGGCAGCATATTGACCATGACTCCCCTTAAGCCCCCAAGTCCTCTAGGCAGTTCTGAGGGCAGAGAATGGAGGCCAATGGGCTCCCGGCAGGAGGGAGGCCAGGTCTCACCAGGGCCAGGGGCAGGGCTGGAGGGAATCAGTGGTTCGATGATGCTCAGGGCCTCGGAGCAGGCGATGGTGGGTCGCTGCCCTTCCAGGCCCTGCACGGCCCTTGGGGCTGTTAGCCCGGGGAATGGGCACCTCCCCTGGGTCCCTGGCAGGAAGCGAGCAGTGCCTGAGGCAGGAGGCAGGCAGGCATGGCGCGGTCCCTGCCCATCTGGGGAGTGCTCGGTGGCTGGCTGGAACTGAGCAGTGGACGGCGTTTGGACTCGGCAGCGGGAGCCCAGCTCGGAGGCTGCGAGGCAGAGCCGTGAACGCCAACAGTCTGGAGACAGGCTCCGGAGGGAGGCAGGCTCGGGCCCATGTGCCGAGCTCGGCTCCCACGACTGCTCAGCAGACAGATGGACCTGGGGAGCCTCGCTGCCTGGCCAGGAGGGTGTACACATGAATTGGAATGTAGGCGCCCCCGTGGGGAGGCATGGCTCCCAGAGACGGCCGGTGTGGTGAGACAAGGGCTGATGCTGTGGCCTGGGCTGGCTTGTTAGATGGGTGTGCAGGGCTCCACAGTTAGACTGACCTCTGGACTTTGGCTGTGTATGGCCCTGATCCTGATTCCAGGCTTTTCCTTGATTCCAGCCTCACACTGAATCCTGATCCAGAACCCAGACTGAGCCCTGATCCCAGGCCCTCACGGAGCCCTGATCATTTCAAATGCCTTCTGATCAAAATCCTCCTCTCAGAAAGGAGGCCAGAGCCAACTGCCCAGGACAGTCCCCGGGAAGGATGGGGTCCTGCCAAAACTGACCGTCTCTGGAAGGCAGAGGGGAGCAGAGCAGCAAGGACCAAGAGCACTGTGGAGTCTGGGGGTGGCAGCCTGACCAGGATCAGGAGAGTTACCAGGATGGTAGACCAGAGGGCACTTTCCCCAGGGCAGGTCCAAAACGCAGGCCTAGGGACAGAGCCTGAGTGCATGGGCCCACAGGGCCGGGGGCGGCAGGAGGCACAGGTGGCTTCGCGGAGAAGCAGCAAAGGCAGGGTTTCTTGAGCCAGAGCTGGGCGGGGACATCAATGTTGGGGCAGTTTGACTGACAGGTAGAACTGGGCCTGGAGAGGAACTCTCCACCTAGGCCCAGAGTCACCCTGGGCTTAGAAACTAGTGGAGCCCAAGTAAGACAGGCAGGCAGCGGCCGGGTGACAAGGTCGAGGCAGCCCATGAGGGCCCTTCCTGTTCTTAATACTCCAGTGTCACCTCACCTAGTCCCCGTCACGGCTCGGTGAGATATGGGGGCAGATGCCCTAGAAGCCTGGGTCCCCAGTCTCCCCTCAGTCTTGACTCTGCCTAAGGGGTCCCTTTGGCCGCAGGAGTGTGCCGCCGCAGAACTGAGTGTGTGTGTGGGTGTGTGTGGTTGTTAGGGCCCCTGGGAGTGGCCAACAACCAACTGGGCTTTGTGGAGAAATAGCCCAGCTTCTTCTCCCTCAAGGCAGACAACTCTGGAGTGAGTTCTGCACTATGTCCTGGACCAGGGGCCAGCAAACTTTTTCTGCAGAGGACCAGATGGTACATATTTTAGGCTGTGAGGGCCACGTGGTCTCTGTGGCAATTGCATGTTCAATTCTGCTGTTGTGGTGAAAAAGTGGTCACAGGCAACACATAAATGAACGGGCCTGGCTGCGTGGATGCCACTAAAACTCTGTTTACAAAAACAGGATGCAGGCTTGACTGGGACTATGGGCTGCAGTTTGCCGACCCCCAAGATGTCCCCAGCAGGCCTGAGCCCCCGTGGCCCACAGTGGTCACCTGCTCATCGACCCCCCTTCATTGGCCTCCTCTCCTTCCCTGTCTCACCTATTGGAGGTTTTGGATCTTTCCCCAGATAAACAGCTCGCTCTTGAATTCTTGTCTCAGGGTCTGTTTCTGGGGCCCCCAACCTCAGACAGGTGCCCCATTTTACAGATGAAAAGACTGAAGGACCTGGAGGCTAAGCAGTGTGTGCATGGCCCCCCAGGAAGAGGCCGAGCTGCCTTCTTGAACCGCTGCGGTCTTTTCTGGAGCCACCAGACTCTGCTGTCACCCTGGGGAGGATGTGTCTGCTCGCACAGGCCGAACAACCTCTAGACAGGTCCCAGGAATCAGCAGAAACTTCAGCTTGTTCATTCACTGCCAGGGGTAACAGGTACAGAGGGTGAGGACATCCCTGCCCTGTCCCCAGGCCAGCAATCTGGACAGGGAGTGGCAGCTAAATTCAGGGCAGAATGGGGTCAATGTCTCCAAGGCACAACCCTGTCCCATCCTTGCTTGGATCTTCTCTGGGAGACCCGTGGGACGTCAATTATCACCCCTACTTTTCAAATGGGTAAACTCAGAGAAGGAAAGGCACTTGCTCCAGGCCACACAGCACATGCTTGGCAGAACTGAATCTTGTTCCCAGGCTCCGTGAGAAGCGGGAGGAGGCAGAGGAAGGGGCGCACACTGTGTCTAGGGGACCACAGTGTGGTTCTTGTGCACTCTCCAGCCTACCCTCTGAATTGCTCCTACATTTGCTGCCTCATCGGATCATGGCATCTTGAACAAAAGAGCCCATCAGGATCATCTGATCTACCTCCCATTTTACAGATGGGAAAATTAAGACCCAGAGAGGAGAAGGAACTTCCCAGAAGGTTAGTCAGTGAGCCAGGTCAGACAGGAGCAGAAACCTCAAATTCCTGGGAAAATAATGTAGATCCCCAAGCCAGGGGCCGTCTCTGACACCTTGACTTCCAGAGGCCAGCCCTGGAGTGGACAACGAGCTCTGAGCCAGCCTGTCCACTCCCGCCTCCGCCAAGCTCAGCTCCCTGGGCTCTGGCACTGTCTGAAAACGCCGCCGCCGCCCTGCTCTCGGCAGAGCACAGATTATCGCTCTTGTGCTAATTATTTTTATGATTAAAAGATGATAAATTATTAAACAAAGTCTGAAAAATGTGCCAAGATCTGCTCTGAGGCTGGGCCCGAGAAGTTGCCCCCTTGGCGTCCACGTTAATTAAAAAGCGAGGCTCTCTGTGGAGAAGAGCCACAGCTGGCACATCTGGCTGCCAGGCAGGGGCTGGCGGAGGGCAGATGCTGGGCAGGCGGGGAGGAAGGGGACTCCCTGGGAGCACCCAGCCTGGGCTCCGGTACCAGACACCCCTCCCTCCCTGCCCCCAGCCTAGGACTCAGCAGAGAGCCCTGTGGCACCAGCCCGACATCTGGTCCCTGGAAGAGGCCTAGGACTTGGAGCTGAGAAGCCACAGTTAATCGCCCAACCCTATTTCCTCCTCCAAATGTGGACTTGGGAAAAGCGCAAGTATTTAAAGGCAGGCAGGAGACCAGGATTCAAATCCCTGCCAGCTCTTTCCTCCCTTGGTAGTTTTGGGTAACTCACTGAATGAGACTCTAAGCATCAGTTTCCACATCTGTAAAATGGGTGGAAATGATCTCTACTTTGCAACACAAGGGCGTTGAGAGTTTCAAGTAAAGCAATGTCTATAAAGAGCACCCAGTTCTTAGTAGATGGTCCGTAGATGTTAGTTGAGCTGAGCTGAGCTGAAACTTGGGTTTCTTGCTGCTGTGCAATTGCCAGCCTTGAAATGTTGGTCAGCTTAGCTTTTCTGAGCCTCAGTTTCCTCATCTGTAAAGTGGGAATGAGAATTCCTAACTCTCAGGATCAAGGGAGAAGCTATATGTGAAGTGTCTAACACAGAGTAAGTGCTCAATTGATGGCAGCTGTTTTATTATAATTGTTTATTATATCTCTCCTGCACTGTCGTTTCAACAAATGCATTTTCCTCCTACCTCACAGGAAGCTTCTTCACCGCCGCCTTCGCTGGTTCTCCTTCCTTCTCTCCTCGACTCACTGGGTTGAGGCCTTGGTGTCTCTGTGTTTCTTTACACTCTCTTCCTCGTGATCTCATCCATCTGTGTGCTGATGACCCCAACATTTGTAACTCTAGTCTGGACCTCTCACTTAAAATCCAGACTCCTCTGGATTCAAATTTAAACCCTCCGCTCAGAGGTCTAATAGACATCTCGAATCCAATGTGTCTAATAACACATCCCAAACAGAATTCCGGATCTTCCTGCCACAAACCTGCCCCACCCATGGTCATCCCCCACCACCTTGGGTGATGGCTACCCCATCCTTCTGGTCAAGGATGATACCTTGGAGTCATTCTTGGTTCCCTCTTTCTTTTGTATCAAATGTCTAAACCATCAGGAAATCTGGTCAGCTCCCTTCCTCCTCTGTTAGAATCTGACTACCTGGTCCTCTCTCCCCACCTCCTATACCCCCCACCCAGGGACAAGGCACCATCTTGTCTTACCTGGATTCTGTGGCAGCCTCCTCGTTGGTGTCCCTGTCTGGTACCTGTACCCCTATGCTCTGTGCTCCGCAAAGCAGCCAGGATGATCCCCTTAAAACAAAGGCAGATCCCGTCAGGCCTTGATCATCACCCTCCAGCAGCTCCGTCTCCCCAGAGCAAGACGCAAAGTCCTTACAAAGGCCACCTTACAAAGCCCTCCTTCCCTCTGTGCCCTTCCTTGAACACTCAGGGCACATGCCCACATCAGGGTCTTTGCACTGGCTGTTCACTCTTCTCGTCCTGGCTCAGTGTCTCACTCCTCTCAGATCTCTGCTTTAGGGTCACCTTCTCCATGAGGCCGACTTTGACCATCCTATTGAAAAGTACAGTCCCTTCTGGTATTCCTTATTGCTCCTTCCCTCCTCGATAGCGCCTCCCATCTTCTTACATACCACAGTTTCTTGTTTCTTGTGTTATTGTCTGTTCCTTCCCTCTAGCACACAGACTGTTACCTGCTTTGTGCGCTGCTGCATTCCCACAGCACCCAGCATGGGGCCCGTTTGGAGGAGGTGCTGACTGCCTAGGTACCAGGGCCCGGGCACAAAGGGACGAATCAGGCAGTCAGAGCCTCTGCCTCCCCGGCCCTTGGCCCTGCAAGTTGGGTGGGCAGGCAGAAGAATGAACTGGCCGTTTCAACTTTTAGATGAGCTCAGTCAAGAGTCAGGGAAGGCTCTGCGGAGGAGGTGAGGCTGAACGACATCCTGAAACCATTGGAGTTTCCAGGAAGAGAAGGGCATCCAGGTAGAGGAGGCAGCATGAACAGAGGCTTGGCAGCACTCTAGAAGTGAGCTCGGAGAGTGGCAGGTTGTCAATGGCAACCTGAGGAGGGGGGCGTTGGGGAGATGAACCAGAGAGAAGGTGATGCATGGGGCTAGGGTGCTGGCAGTGGGGCGGGGTGGGAGGCCTCTCAGGTCTCCGGATTTTGCCGAGGGCCTCTACCCTCAGCATAAGCAGATGGGGCACATGCCCACCCTCGCCACTTCCAGTGGGGAGAAAGTGGTCTAACTGCCAGAAACGCGATATTAGCAAAACAACAGTTACATTTCAAAGATGCACAACTATTTTCCATACTACTAAGAAACGCTGCCAATTAACGTATGCCACAGCGTTTATTTTAAGACTCCTGTGAAAACGTGTGCGTTTCAAAGCCACTGCTGTACAGTCGCAGGTAGCATTGATCACACCATGGGCTGGGCCCTGTACTGAAGATATATTCTCTCCCTGAGTTCTTGCACCAGCCGATGAGTACCTGTAAGAGAAGAACATGATTTCCCCCTTTTATAGAGGTGACACCCAGCATGTGGAGAGATTAAGTAACTCTGCATCCGGCTGGAAGTGGGGGAGCTCAGGTTTCTACCCAGGCTGTCTCTTAAGCATTGTTTTCCGACAGGAAATGGAGTGTGAAACGTGGAAGCCGGAGAAAGGACAGGAGAATCAGCCATGTAAAATGGGAAGCAATGGTCCTATTTGTTCAATGGGGAGACCCGCCACTGCTGCTGTCCGGTCATCTCGATGTGCCCCCCAACATTCTCATCGTGCCCTACCTGGGCTGACCACTTGTCTTCTTGACCCCAGCGGGGTTCCCATGGTGAAGCTGACCTACCCTTCTCTCTTGGTTCTTGGAAAGCCATGAACCTTGAGGCCACAAACTTCTTGGGACCAATTGAGCATCCTGGAAAGTTTCCCGCTTTTCCAGAGGGATCTGATTGGTCATCTCCTCCTGTTGGGGGTCCCCTCGTTGGTCCTCACAGCCGTTACTTCCAACGCTCTGGAAATGGCTGAAACCAATGGGTTAACTTGCTTTCCCTATTAAATATTTACATAAACACGCTCGGGAAGGTGTGTGTAAGTTATCAATAATGCAAGGCCAGCCTAGGCTCGGTGAGAGCTAAGAGACCCAAATTGTATCATCATAATCCATTATTCACATATAATGCGTCTATTCTCCTCCATTAGCACAGGCAGGAAATGCCCCTGAGTGCCGGGCAGGGCTTTGGAAAGCGCAATAAATGGCGGATAGACACATGGCGGGAGGGCGGCAGCTGTAGTTAAACAAGTGTAAATTAGCGCCCAGGCTGCTTCAGGCCTGCATCCAGAGCAGCGGGCACAGGCCTGGCAGGGAGGGGTCACGGGGTGCAGGGAACTCGCCATCCATCCGGACTCCCTGCACGGCCTCGCCCGCCCTGGATCGGGAGCCTCCTGCTGGCCGCCGGGGAGACCTTGCCTTTCAGAGCGTGGCTTCTGCTCTCTCTAGACTGGGCTGGACTCTCAGCTGTGCCACCGAGTGGTGACCGTGGGTGGGGGGTGCAGGGGGCTAGATGCATGCAAGCTGCCCCACATCGAGTGTTGGGGCCCCATCTATAAAATGAGGACAAGAGCCATCATCTCACAGGGTCACGTTGTGAAGGAAAGGGAAGGAGGAAGAAGTGCTCTTGGAGAATGAGAGATGCCCCCCACCCTCGCCCCCCAGGCAGTTCCAGGGCCAAGGGTCTGATGTGAGAAGCTGGGCCCCTAATGCGTGTGGTGCAAAGGCAAAGCAGGGTGAAGACAGAGTGGCCTCACGTTGTTCCCTTTTTAGCTTTGCAGTCGCTACAGGCAGCTTTGCCCCTTGGGACCCCACTCAGCTGCCCTGTGCTGCGGTCTGTCCCCCTGGGCTCAGCGGGCACATTTGACCATCCTGCCTCCTTTCTTCAATGTGTCTTCATCCTGCAGGCCATCCTCATCCTCTTCTCCATCACCACCGTGTTCCCCCGGGGAGCCAGGTCCCGCGGAGCTCTGTGTGTCTGCCGTGTAGATGACTCCAGACCAAACTAAATCTTTGGATTACCCATGGACTGGAAGGCAGTGCTGAGGCATTTGAGCACCAGACTGGGAGGGACATCTGACTCTCTGTGGTTTGGGGAGAGTCCCGAGGCCTCTGGGCCTCGGTTTCCCTCCCTGTAGTAAAAGGGAGGTAATCAACTGAGGTGATGAATACAAATTGCTTCGTGAATGTAGAGTGCTAGGTGTGTCTGGGGGCGCTTCCTGGCTCTAGGTTCCCAAGGAACAGAAGCATCCTGAGATTCTAGAATCAACTATTCTGGTTCAAGTCATTGCTAAGTTTTGTCTCCGCAGCTAAAGGTGGATTTTTTCTAGCACAGGAGCTGCATTGTGGCACACAGACCATGGGACCCGGAGTCGGGTGGGCTGGGGTCCAAGCCCAGTCGCTTCCCTATCTAAAAATTGCCCCCACCCACTCTTGACCACTATCCATTTGGACTTTTCTTCCCAGCCCTGAGCACCACCTGCCGTCTTGTTTCTGACCTATTGGCTTACTGGCTCATTCCGTGTCTCCTCGGCCAGAGTGTCGGCTCGGTGAGCCCGGCAATCCTGACCGTCTGCTTTTGGTGGTTGCCCAGCACCTAGGAGACGTGGGATTCACATTTATGGAGAGAATTAATTATTTTAGATTCAAATCTAACACGTCTGTTGGGCCCTTACTCTAGGCCGGTCGCCGTGTGGGTGCTTTTATATATTACTTGTTTAATCAGCTTGACCGTGCAGTCTATTCACAGATATCAGGACCAAAGGGCATGAACATTAAATCGCAATTGAGTGAAGCTGGCAGGAGCACTCACACCCTCTTCTCTGCCTCATTTGGGCCAGAGGCCCAATAATTATCTAGGCGGCTGAGCGGTTTAATGATTTGATGTCCTGGTATCTTCACGCAGACTTTCCTGCTGGTCTTCCCCTCGGTCCAGATCGTCAGTTCTCAAACTTGAATGCGTCTAGGTAAAAATGACTGGATGGGGCTATAAAAAAAGAAAAGCTTGTAGATGAGTCAAGGGATTTTAAGGGCAATTTGAACTTGTGCAATTTTTGCCTATGCACCAATTTTAGAACCTAATGCCTGTATAAGATGTAAGTTCACTGTGCCAGCTGTGTGGCTTTGGGCAAGTTACTAACCCTCTCTGAGCCTCAGTATCCTTCTCTGTATATGAAGATATGAATAGCTACTTTATAGAGTATAGCACATCTGTATATGAGGGGTTTGAATTCTCCTTCCAGCACTTTCTAGCCATGAGACCTGGGCAAGTTCCTTCCTTCCTTCCTTCTGTGGCTCAGTTGCCTTCCCTGTAAAATGGCGGCTATTAAGAGAGCCTGCCTTTCCACTGGATGAGACCCCGTTGGCGCTCTGCTGTGCGGGAGAGCTGTGCTCTGGGTCAGAGCTGCCGCAGCGTGGGAGCAGCACCTGGAGTGTTGGCTGGGTCTGTGCCCCCCACAGGCGTGGACGTCCTGACCCCATGGGGGACTCCAGTGCAGTCTCTGCCTATGCACCAGTTGTCGGCAAGTGGTCAGAGGAAAACTTCACAGACGACGCAGACGGTGAGATTTGACAAAAAGGTAGAGTTCTAACAGAGCCCTTCCTGCTGATATCTTTAAATGTTCTTTTGTCCTAGATGCTTTATCCGTGACACACACTGGGCCAAACCAATAAACATTTGTTAGTTCATTCATTCAACAAACAGGTATTAAATGCTACTGTGTCCACGTCACGTCTACACAGTAGAGAGCACAAGTCAGACATAGGCCCCATCCTTATGGAGCATACAGGTTAGCGGCTATAACGATAAAACCAATAGCAATAACAACAACAACAACAATAATAACAATAATAATAATAATGATAATGATAATGGCTTCCATTTACAGAGCACATTGTAATGTGGCAGAGCCTGGGCTATGTCCAGTACTCTGCGTAATCCTCACTACATTCCTATGAGGTTAATATCCTAATTTTATGGACAAGGCACCTAAGGCTCAGAGAGGTTATGTGACTTTCCCAAGGTCACATAGCTCATCAGCGGCAGTGGGGAAACTTGAGCCCAGATCCATCTGTGTCCAGAGCTTCACTACGACTTCCTTCCTCAGAAGCAGCTTGTGAAAATGGAGGGTCTCCTGGGCTCCCTGGGACTTTCCAGAGGAAGGAAGGGACTGAGGAGGAAAAGAGATCAACTGGTCCTGAAATCCATCACTCGGTGCCACGGGGTGGCGAGATGCTGTCCCGACACAGATGGCGGGAGTCCTGGATGCGGCGAGCAGTAATAAGACCCAGCTCAGCGTGCGGGAGGCGGCGGCCACGAGGAAGGGCCAGCCCAGGGCTTGCTTGGGCAATGGCCCAAGCTGCTAGTGTGACATCTTTACTGCCTGATTAATAGAACCCTGGGGACAGCAGGCATCGGAGGCAGCTCCAGGGTTATGGGCCTGGGGACCGGGAGAAATAAACAGCCTTCGAAGGCCCCAGTGTGGTGGGGGGACATGTGGGGCCAAGGCAAGATGTCTGTCCCCCAGTCCTCCAAGGGCTATACGAGGACAGTAGGCAGGACTGCTGTCCTTGGAGCCAGGTGGGGACAATACTGATGGTCTGAGGGCTGTGTCAGACGTGTCTCCCCCTCGGTCACTGGCCTAGGGAAACAGCTCTGAGAGACACGGCTGTGTGACAGAGGCAGTGGTCTCCCCAGGGTGGGCCTGGGGCCTGGGGCTCAGGCTGCGTCTCTGGCTCCCGAGAGTGGCAAGGCGCTCACAGCAGGGGCAGGAGCCCCAGGGCCTCAGCTCTGCAGCGAGCTCACAGTATTGGTTCGAGTTCACCCAAGAAGCAGATCGGATGAGGGCTTTCTGCTGGGAATGAGGCCTTTTGTGGTCATGGTGGTGTCAATCTGCACCCATGTGTCTGCTCCAGGCCTGGAGTCGGTAGGGCTGGCAGTCAGGGAGGGAAGATGGACGTGAAGAGGAGGTGAGCAGCGACAAAGTGGAACCTGAAAGGATGACTTACTGGGACGCGTCTCTGTGTCTCACTGGGACCTGGTTGGTCTCCCAGTGCTTCCGAGCGCCCAGCGGATGAGATGGGTGATCTGCAGAAGAGCTGGCCTGCTTCGCGTGGTGCTGCACGCAAACCTGGCCCAGAGTTCAGAGAGGCTGGAGGAGGAAATCCAGGGGGGTGTGGAGTTGCCGTATGTCTGGTAGGTGGCCCGAGCCAACAAGGTGAGCCCGCTGGTGAGCAGCAAGCCTGAGCGCAGAGGTGGCTGCCGCTCCACTGCCACCTCCCAGGGCTCCCGCGGAGTCCTCCTGGGGCCTCCCCAGCCCGGGACCACGCACGAAAGGGATTTGGGAAGGGGCGCTCCAGCTTCACGAGGTCGATGCATTCACTGTGTGACTTTGGCGACATCCTTGTCCCTCGGAGTCTCAGTTTCTTCATCTGTAAAATGAGAGGATGGACTCCACACTGCTTCCTCTTTTAACACAAAAAACCCCCAAAAGTCAAAAACAGAAAAAGAGGGCTCGAGGCCTGGGTTTCCTCCTCCCGGCTTTGTGAGCACGTGGACGTGAGGTCTCCTGGAAATAGTCTGCAGACCCCTCGGATCCCATGCCTTCTCCCTTGGACAGTGGAAATGCGCTGGGCTCCCAGTCAGAAGACCTGAGCCTGAGCTTCGCTGGGTGACTGGGTGAGGCACCGAGTCTCTCTGAGCCTGGGTTTCTTCACTGGTGTAATAGGGACAATTTTTTCTTACCTTCCAGGGGACCATCAGATAGCTATTGCTAGAGGCTGGGCAAGGCTCAGAGTGTATGACAGGCTTCTTAGAGGGCAACTCAGCGGCGGCTCTGTGGGAACCGCTGTGCTGTGCTGAGGATAGAGATGGTTAAGTCTGGGGCTCCCCCTCCAGGGAGCTCTCCAGCCTGTAGGGAGACAAGAGAGATCATGCTATGGAAGCCACTTCCACAAAAGGTTGTGGGGCCTTGGGGAGGAGGAGACACGTTGCACCTGCAAAGGCTTATAGGGGAAAGAGCAAGTGAGTCAGGCCTTGAGGAGTGGACATGGCCGTGATAGCCTAGATGGAGGGGAAGGGCCTTCTGGAAGAGGCATGGGCGGGGCAAAGGCTGTGGCTGGGAGGGCGCAGTGGGTGTTTGGGGACTGCGAAGGAGTGCGGTGCATGGAACAGAGGAGGCGTCAGTAAGGAGAGGAAGGGGTGTGGTGGGAAAGGAGTGAGGGCTAGCTTGCAGAGTCTGAATACTTGCTAACAACGTTCCCCCGGTGTTAACTGAAATAGCAAGTAGTGGGAAGCACCCAAAGCGAGGCACCTGGGGTCCCCAGAAGTATAGCTTTCTGGGGTCATTCTTTCACATCTAAAAAAGGTATCTCAAACCCCTTCCCCATAATGAAGTCCCCCTAAGGATCTCCATGAATTCCCAAGGGAGGCTTACCATCCTTTTTTCAGTCTACACTGCAGCTGGCTTCTGAGTCCACTCCCAGACCCCGCATCACCCATCCTCTCCTGCTGACAGCTTCACTCCAAGGTGGACCCTGTCCGCTTGCCTCTGCTCCTGGAGAGTTCCCCTGGCCCAGGGCTGTTGGCGGAACAGCCTTTTATCAAGGGTTTAGGGGACAATGTTGTGGGGCATTTATCGGTGCCCTGGAGCCAGCGCACACCAAGGTGGGAGTATTTACACCTGGGAAATCAGCAGACAAATCATTTGGTTGTTAAGCCTCTGCCAGCACCCCACTGATTGATTACGGCACGCTCTGTAAGTGACAGGACCCTAAGTTCTCTGTCATGTTGCCGGCATCCTTCTCCTTCCGTAAGCTCCACATGTATTCCCAGCTATCCTAGATCCTTTGAAAACTCCAAATTTCACGCACAGTCCAACTCTTTCTTGGTTTTACTTTCTTTTTCCAGACCATGCCCATAATTCACCTTTTTTTACATGAAGGCTGCTGCAGATACCATAGCTTTAAGTAGATTTTTTTTTTCTGCTATGCGAGTCGACTCAGTTGGATTCAAAAGGCGGTTGTGCAAATGTTAAAAATGATCATTGGGATGCTGGAAACAGTATGGAGAACACTTACAGGTCACATGCTAAGATCCTGCCCTCTCAGTTCTGAGACCGATCCTACAGCGACATTTGCACAGATGTACGAATGCATATGTATGGTGGCACTGTCGCACGACTTGTGATAAACATTGGAAATACTCTAATTGCCTGGCAATGGAGGCATAAGTAAAATAAGCAATGGGATGTATATAGTTGATAAAAAGACAGAAGTGGGTCTCTCTACGTACTGACAAGGAATTATGCCCATAACATTGTTAAATGGAAAAGTTGCAAAACGGGGATTTACATACATTTTTTTGTAAAGAAGTTTCGAAGTGTACATACATATATATGTGTGTGTGTGTCTGTTTATAGATAGAGAAAAGTATCTGTAAGGACAAGCCTTAAACTGTTCATAGTGTCAATCTTGGAGGATGGGTGCCTCTGTGTGGGAGACTTGTTCCCTTTTTGTGTTGTGTATTTCTGTATTGTTTTAATTTCTTACCATGAGCTTGTATTGCTTACATGATTTTTAAAAAACCAATAATTTTTGCAAAGAGAAAATGCTTACAGCACAATGCCAAATACAAATGGTAGGATGCAGAATTGTTTACGCACAGTGCTTAGAGCTCCACAGAGACCCGCGTCTGGGTGGACAGGAATGGAATAAGAAGGAGCATTCTAGAAGAAGTGACTGGTGGTTAGGGCGGGGTCCCGAGAGATTTCTTTTTCCTCTGCCAGAAGGCTGGGCAGGGCTGAGGTCTGGGACATCACAAATTCCTCCTGGCACCTCTGTTCATTACACCTCCAGCCCATGTTCCCGTCGCTTACAAGTGGCAGTGGGTATCAACTATTCAATTATTTTCAAATAGTTGAGCTCGGGTCTGGATTGAATAAATCACATTGATGCCAATTTCCAGGGAAGTCCTTTCATATTTTATGATTCGCTCCCCACCTTTTCCCCCCTTCCTTCCTCATGCTCCTGTTAATGAACCTGGAGACGGCGAAGACTGCTCGGACGTCCCCACTGCTAAGCCCCAAATGGAAATGCTGCTGCTGAAAGCATTGTGGTTCTGGGTTTTTTCCTTTCCCTCCTCACAGTCCTGGGGAAATTGATATGCAGGCAGGATTATGCTTTGTTTAAAGCTCAGCCTTGGCTTCTGAAAGAATACATTATCCAAGTCGGGGCACATGGCTGAAATTCTGCGAAACTCAGTTGTGTCACACGTGGCTTGCCAATGAGGTGTCCAGCGGGGTCTCAGGCAACATAAAGGCCCAGCATCAGAGAGTACAATGGTGGAAAACCATCCAATAGGGAATATTCCTGGAGTCGATAATTTATCCTGTTGGTAGTGGAAGGATGGCTTACCAGGTACCTCTACCACCACTATGGCCGCCCAATGTGCTACCCAACTCTTCTGTCCGTCTTTCCAGCTCCTTTAGAATTAGGATTTGTTCAAAGAACTGATTGAACATGAACACAAATTCAGATTTTTTTTTTCCCCTTCTCTTTTTATTTTGTAAACAGGTTTTAAAGGAACCAAGTCTGATTTGGAATTCTGGAACTTCAAGAGAAAGGACTGGGCTTGGCCATGTGGGTTTCAGTGTCTCTACTAGTCTTGAATCTTGTCTGGGACCAGGGCATGGAGGGAACCCCTCATTGGCGATCCTTTGGGAGCCACTGCAGTCCCACTGGCTCTTTAAATGTTAGAGTTTTAATGATTTAGGAACCAAAAGAATAACTAAGGAGCCCAGCAGTCATTATCTCAAATAATGAGACTTTTTAATGCAAAATCAATGTTTGTTATAATGAAAATAGATTCCTCAGCTCCTGCAGGGCCAAATGTACAAATCTTTTCTGCTGTTAAATAAAATGTGACGGCTCATTTTCAGGAGGATGGTGAGCATTCTTATTCAAGAGTAAAAATAAAATGTCAGAACTTATTTACTTTTATTAAGTGCTCCTTCTCAATCAGATAGTCTAATCAATATCTAATTGGAGGCGAGGAAACGGAAAATAATTTTTATGCCAAGTTGGGGAAGGAAAGTAGAGAGAAAGAAGGCGAGAGAAAGCCATATAGTGCCTTTTCGGTTATAATCATAGCAGATATTTATTGAGCCGATGCGTAGCGTCAGGACTGTGCTAAACGTTTTGCTGGTGTTATATCCCCAAACCTTCCCGATAACCCGGTGAGCTTGGCACTCCTGTGGCCCCTATTTACAGATGACAAAACTGAGACACTGAGAAGATAATGACCCACAGTCTCATGTTTATTGCATGGTGGAGCCAGGATTGACAGCCAGGTCTGTCTGACCCTCAGCCCTAGCTCTTAATTACTCTATTTATCTATCTTCTCTATCTATCTCTTTAGAAAATGTCTTTTATTATATTTTTATGAGTCATTCTTGAGAGGTTAGCTTTACCAGTAACAGAAGTTTTTTACTCCTATGAGCATTGAAACTAAACTTAACCGTTTTGGAGGATAACAGTTTCCTTCAAATATATTGCATACTTCTCTGTCTTGGGAAACAGAGTACCTTGAACATAATTTAGATTTTTTTAGTGACTCAGAACTAGTTTCCAGACTACTCTGATGTGGAGAATCTGTAGTCTAACAGGGGAGACAAAACATGAGAAGTGAGTTGACATCCTGGCGCTGGTGCCGGGTACTGTGTACTGTGGGCAAGGCTCCCGCTCTCTGTCAGGGGCGGGCCCTTGTGATGTCCTGTGATTTTAAGTTATAGGGAGATCAATTACACCATTTTAAGGAAGAATCTTTTAAACCTCAGAATTATCTGGAAAACGGCTGGGCTGCCTCAGGAGGGAGAGAATGCCCCGTTCCTGGCAGTGTTCCATCAAGACCAATTGTGGAGCTGGTTTAGATGATAAAGAATTAGACTAGCTATCTTCTGGGTGAGTCAGCAAACTTTTTCTATAAAGGACCAGAAAGTAACTATTTGCAAGCCATACAATCTCTGTCCCAACTACGCAACCCTGCCATTGCAGTGCACAAGCAGCCATAGACAGTGCGTAGACAAACGAGCGGGGCTGTGTTCCAATAAAACTTTATTTACAAAAACAGCTGGAGGGCCAGCACAGGTCGTAATTTGCCGAACCCTGCTGTAGGCTCTTCTGATTAGAAACTTGATGATTATTTTCTCGTCCCTTTCTTTAGTCACCGTGCTGGGCTGAGCCCTGGCATCAGGGCCTGCCATAATCAATACCAAAGAGTTGACCCTTATGTATTTCTTACTATGTGCCCGGCAGCTTTCCAAGCTCTTTATATATTAACACTTTTAATCCTCACAAAAATCTTGTAAAGTGAGTGCCAGTATGATTATTATTCCCATTTTATACATGAAGCTACTGAGGCACAGGGAGATTAAGTAGCTCACACAGGTTCATGCAGCTGGTAAGACGGAGAGCCAGGCTGCTAACCCAGGCAGTGTAGCTTCAGAGTCTGGGCTCCCAGCCACTATATGGCCTGTCATGTGCTACATCACCTTGAGTAAGTTACTGTTTGTCACAATACGGCAAATCCCACCCTTACAGCCCACCAGCTGTGTCATCTCAGGCAACTCACTTACCCTCTCTGAAATTTGGCTTCCTTGCCAGACAATGGGAATCATGATATTTGTCATGTGGGGCTCTTGTGAGGCTGCACGTGATGTGTGAAAGCACCTTATTTAGGGCCTGCACATAACAGGAGCTCAGAGAATGCCAACTGCCGCCCCCACCCTAGTCATTTCTAAAGAATCTAGGGATGGCTGAGAAACAAAGAGACGGCCTTGTCCAAGCAACTGAAGTGACAAGTTCCCACCGTCTCCTATAGGTTTGTCTTTTTTTTTTTCAAACCTGTAAGAGTTTGTTGTAAAATTGGGTTTTTCCTGCAAGGAAGTGCTCTGGCCCTCGTAGCTGGGTGGCTGGTCCAAATTACGCCCTTGGCAGGGGGTCTGCATCTCTCTGGAAGTGCTTTCTATGGTGGGCCCTCATGGCGTCTGAGCTGGGGACTCTGACCCCAGGTTCTGGCCAGTGAAGCCACCAGCTCTGGTCACTCCAGCCCAGGGCCAGAAAAACATGGGGACCAGTCCATTGGCCGTCACACTACGAGATAAGGAATGTAGAGCGTTTGTGTGTTACCTGGTGTGTTACGCCCTCAATCCCGGGTTGGTTACCATCTCTGTTGAAATGTATCAAGCGCTTACTTCACACCAGGCCCTGTGCTTAGTATTTTTCATGCATTATCTCATTTTAACCTCCTAACAACCCTATGAAGTCATTTCTTTCCTTATTATTTCCATTTTGCATAGGAGGAAACTAAGGCTCAGAGATATTAAGATACGTGCTCGAGATCTCAATTAAGTGGTGGAGCCACCCTTCAGCCCTAAGAAGCCTGAGTCCTTAATCCCCTTCGCAATATCTGCTGTCTCCCCAAATCCTGTTTGTTTCCTCCTGAAATCCACACCCCAAATGCAACTTCTTTCCACCTCCACAGCTTCCACCCTTGGCCCAGATTATTGCAATAGTCTGCCAACTACTCTCTCTGCTCTCATCCTGTACCTCCCGCCATATTTGATTCTCAAAATACTAGTCTGTATAGTTCACTAATTTTAAGGGTATGATTCAATGAGTTTTGCAAACGTAAATAGTTGAGTTCATCACCACCACAATCAAGATATGGAACATTTCCATGAGTGTGTATATTTTTAATAAAAATTTTAAGTTAAATCATGTCACTCTTCTGCTCAATATTTTCTAAGGGTTCCCATATCCCTTAAGTAAAAGTCAGAATTCTCTTAATGTCCTACAGTGCTGTGGCAAAGGAAAGGGGACATGTTTACCAAACCTTTCGTTTTCCTCCTGGGCACAAAAGAAGACCACGCTGCCCATCGTCCTTGCATCTAAGTTGGGGCCACATGGCTACTTACTTTACTTTACTTTACTTACTTTACTTACTTACTTTACTGGAGAGTAGACAGAAGTGATATCCACCTCTTCTAGGCCTGAGGCCTAAAATTTCTAGAGGGATCTACACTGTTTCTCTCCTCCCATTGCCAGATGGATGTGGAGGACGCCAAGCAGCTCTGAGGCCTGGAGGACACAGGAGTCACTAGAAAGAAGAGTTGGGCCCACGTCAGGCTGGGATGCGAGAAGAGACACATCTTTGCTCTGCTGCTCCTCTGAGATTTTGGAGGAGTTAGTAACACAGCAGCCAGTGGTGACCCTGATCAACCCAAAGGCTCTGATTGTTCTGGCCTCTGCCACACTTCAACCTCATCCCCTACTGGTCTCCTCTGAATTCTTTCCACTCCAGCCACACTTGAGCCCAGGTGTGCTTCTGCCTCAGGGCTTTTGCACTTGCTGTTTATGGTCAGCTGA
This sequence comes from Equus quagga, assembly GCF_021613505.1. Taxonomy (NCBI): domain Eukaryota; kingdom Metazoa; phylum Chordata; class Mammalia; order Perissodactyla; family Equidae; genus Equus; species Equus quagga. The sequence continues at coordinate 19,584,046 of NC_060271.1, read as the reverse complement.
ATAATGGCCCCCTGAAAGATATCCATGTCTTAATTCCTAGAGCCAGTGACTGTCACCTTATATGGCAGGAAGGACTTTGCAGATGTGATTAAGTTCAGGATGTTGAGATGGAGAGGTTATCTGGGTGGACCCAACGTAATCACAAGTGTCGTTGTAAGAGGGAGGCAGAGGGAGATTTGACTACAGAAGAGGAGAAGGCAACATCGTGATGGAAGCAGAGATTGTCAATGATGTGGCCATGAGCCAAGGAATGCCAAGGAATGCTGGCAGCTACCAGAAGCCGGAAGAGGCAAGGATGCTGTGCTCTGGAGCCTCCAGAAGGAACCAGCCGGTTGATATTAGCTCCGGAAGCTCATTGCAGACTTCTGGTCTCCAGCCACTCAGTTTGTGGTAAGGTTTTTTTACAGCAGCCACAAGAAACTAACATTCTGTGCCTTCTGTCTGTAGTGCTGCCCCCCAGGGAGCCGAATGGCTGCCTCCTTACTCCTTTATGGCTTGGCTCAAATATTTGTCACCTTCTCAACGAGGCTTTCCCTCACAGCCCTGTTTTTTTTTTTTAAGATTTTATTTTTTTCCTTTTCTCCCCAAAGCACCCCGGTACATAGTTGTGTATTCTTAGTTGTGGGTCCTTCTAGTTGTGGCATGTGGGACGCCGCCTCAGTGTGGCTTGATGAGCAGTGCCATGTCCGCGCCCAGGATTTGAACCAATGAAACACTGGGCCACCTGCAGTGGAGCGTGCGAACTTAACCACTCAGCCATGGGGCTGGCCGCCTCCCTCACAGCCCTGTTTAAGAGAGCACCCTGCCACTCTCTCTCCCACTTCTCTGCTTTCCTATCTCCAGAGAACTTCATAACTGTCTGAGTCACCATATTCTACTAATTTATTTTACCTGCTTATTTCCTCTCCTCATCAGAATGTAAGTTCCAATGACAGTGGGATCTTTATCTGTTTTAGTCACTGCTGTGTTCCCCAGGACAGTGCCTGGCACACAGTAAGCATTGCAGGAAATGTTTGTTGAATGAATTAATAAATGGATGGATGGCCAGAGGCCCCTTGGAAGGGGGAAGGTCTGAACTTGCAGAGCCAGCCAGGTGCCCTGGGTTTAGGGCCCTTGGGGTGGTCTCAGGCCTGGTGGTCCCTTCATTCACCCTTTTCTGAGCATCTCCTGGGTGTGGCACTCTGTGAGAGGCTGTTGGGGGGGATCCGCAGCACTTGTGGACCCTGCTCCAGGGGTGTTCACTTGAGTGGGGACATACGACTTGGTTGCACATAAGGGTAATGCGGAGTGGGGTCAGGACCATGAGAGGCACAGCTAGGGGTTCCGAAGAAGGCAGAGTGATTCCCAGAAGAGGGTCATCTGGATGGGGTGAGAAGGTTGAAGATTGGGGACACTTTTTTTTTTATTACGGTTATAAAAGTTAACATCCTTGTGAAATTACAGTTGTACATTATTATTAGTCATGTTGTAGGTACACCACTTCACCCTTAGTGCCCTCCCCCCACCCCCCTTTCCCCTGGCAACCACCAATCAGTTCTCTTTGTCCATATGTTAACTACCACCTATGAGTGGAGTCATACAGAGTTCGTCTTTCTCTGTCTGGCTTATTTCACTCAACATAATACTCTCAAGGTCTATCCATGTTGTTGTGAATGGGACGACTTTGTCCTTTTTTATGGCTGAGTAGTATTCCATTGTATATATATACCACAACTTCTTTATCCAATCATCAGTTGCTGGGCACTTAGGTTGGTTCCATGACTTGGCTATTGTGAATAATGCTGCAATGAAGATAGGGTGCATGGAACTTCTGGAATTGCTGATTTCAGGTTCTTAGGATAGATACCCAGTAGTGGGATGGCTGGGTCATAAGGTATTTCTATCCTTAACTTTTTGAAGAATCTCCATACTGTTTTCCATAGTGGCTGCACCAGTTTGCATTCCCACCAACAGTGTATGAGGGTTCCCTTTTCTCCACAGCCTCTCCAACATTTGTCACTCTTGGTTTTGGATATTTTTGCCACTCTAACAGGTGTAAGGTGATATCTTACTGTAGTTTTGATTTGCATTTCCCTGATGATTGGTGATGATGAGCATCTTTTCATGTGTCTATTGGCCACCCGTATATCTTCTTTGGAGAAATGTCTGTTCATGTCCCCTGCCCATTTTGTAATTGGGTTATTTGATTTTTTTTTTGTTGAGTTGTGTGAGTTCTTTGTATATTATGGAGATTAACCCTCTGTCGGATAAATAACTTGTGAACATTTTTTCCCAATTAGTGGGCTGTTTTTTTGTTTCAGTCCTGTTTTCCCTTGCCTTGAAGAAGCTCTTTAGTCTGATGAAGTCCCATTTGTTTATTCTTTCTATTCTTTCCCTCATGTGAGGGGTTATGGTGTCCGAAAAGATTCTTTTGAAGCTGATGTCAAAGAGTGTGCTGCTGATATTCTCTTCTAGGAGACATTGTTTCAGGCCTAATCTTTAGGTCTTTGATCCATTTTGAGTTTATTTTAGTAAATGGTGAAAAAGAATGGTTGATTTTCATTCTTTTACATGTGGTTGTCCAGTTTTCCCAGCACCATTTGTTGAAGAGACTTTCTTTCCTCCATTGTAGGCCCTCAGCTCCTTTGTTAAAGATTAGCTGTCCAGAGATGTGTGGTTTTATTTCTGGGCTTTCAATTCTGTTCCATTGATCTGTGCGTCTGTTTTTGTACCAGTAGATTGGGGATACTTTTTGGCAGAGAGACCAATGTGAGGAAAGGCCCAGGGGCGTCATAGTGGGTGTGTGTTGGGACATCCTGGCAATTTCCTTTCATGGAAGTAGAAAACGTGTGCTGGGGAAAATTATGAAGGAGCTGGAGAGGTAGCAGGGGCTAGATCAAAATGGCCTTCAATGTCACTCTAAGGAGAACAGACGTCACTCTGTAGGGGATGAAGTGGGAGATATTAATGATTATTGGAGAAGCATTCAAAAATGGGAAAAATATATCTGTGATGCTAACACTGAACTTTATCAACCATCTCCACTTCTCTGTGGGCCCTTCTGGATGTCCATCTGTGTAATTGTCCTGGAAGCACCTCTTGGAGCTGGCCAGTCCCTGCCCTTGTCACTCCTCACATAGCGCCATCCTTTGACCAATGTGTCACCGCAAGGCCCTATTCCCTCGGGCCTGGCTTTTCCCTTCCACTCTCTGTCTCTCTGGTCATGGAGGCTAGGACCCTGGCTGGGCTTCAGAATCCAGCGTGAGAAAGGCATCTCTCTGAGTTCCGAAGTAGCTGAGAGACCCTCCCTGCCTGTGGAGAACAGAGACGAGATGACACTTCTCTGCCCAGAACCTCGTCCAGAGCACAGGCTGGCTCCGTATTACTGATTCCCATGTTAATGGAACAGCTGCCCACTGAGCGTACACCAGGTTTGGGGTGCTGGGCTAAGGAATCCACACACAGGAGTTCTTTAGTCCTCAGGACAGCTGGGGGATGTCGGGCTGGCTCCTCATTTTCCAGATGAGGAGACTGTCACTTGGAAAGGTCACAAAACAAGTGCCAGAGCCGAGGTTGGGAGCCAGGCTGTCTGAGTCAAAAGTTCAGTCTCTTGACCACTGTGTAATATTCCACTCCATCTGCAGGGCTTCTTAAGATGCGGTCCATGGAGTTTGTGCGTGGGAACGGGAGAAACAGCTACATCTTTATTTTCTCCGACCTCTAACTGAAATGCGGCATTTCTTTCTATAATGAATGCAGGCAACAGACCACAGTGAATTAGTGGTTCCAGAACTTGGGCACCAATAGAATTCACAGGTATTACACTTGTCACAAATACCCTGAAATATCATTTATACTACCTAGAAATTATAGTTGTTTTAAGAATGCCACTAGCTCTTGCTGTTTATTACAGTAATAAAGAAGCTCTAATATTTCTATCTCACAGATTTGATTTTTAATATTTTGATATCTATATTTCAAAAACAATTGGTTCTGATTGTGATCCTATGGATTTTCTTTTCTGCATTCTAAAATATCGTTCTGAGAAGCCTTCATAGGCTTCACAGTGGGACCCATGGTATATAAAAGGTTAAGAACCCCTGCATGGAGTCTTTGCTGCCCCTTCAGGAAGTTCCCCCCCTCTCATTACCATAGGTCCAGTTGGTATTTTTCTTGTGCCTCATTCTGCATGTGGGACAGTCATCAATGGGCATGTCTGACCACTGCCCCCAGGAAACTCTGAACTTTCTGAAGCAGGACCGCTTCTGATTCATTTGTGTACCCCCCACAGTATTGTTGGATGTGTAATAGGCGTATAATAAATGCCTGTAAACTTAATGAATGAGTGAGGGATGGACGGATTGATGAGTGAGGGAATGAATACTGAGGAGTGTGGGGATTGCCCTTAAGAAGGACTGTTGACATGTTTCGAGTTCACTGTATGCCAGCCACTGGGACTTCTCATTTCCATGATCGCATCCAATCCCACAGCTGTGCCAGAAAGAGATCATGACATCTATTTTATAGATGTAAGGAAACTGGGGCTCAGAGAGGATAAGCAACATGCTCAGTAAATGTCGGAGGAAGGGTTTCTCAGCTTCTTTCCTCTATGCTGCATGACCCACCTCTAGGGAGGCATAGGATGGATAAAAGGCAGGAAGTGTGGCGACAGAGAGGCATAGCAAGTAACATAGAGTCAATGACTTGTGCGTGATAGGGGAGACTCTTTTCAGTTGCTCTTGACTTGAAAGTTGTGTTCTTCAGCTCACAGCCTAGGTGGTCCAGAGTGTCTCTCTTCTCCTGCGGCACCAAAGAGCACAGGCAGAGAGAGGAGCCATTTGTATATAACAGACACCTGCTGCCAGTGTTTTGCCAAAGGGCTCTGTATCAGTGAGGGTCCAGCTAGGAGGACAGAAACCACTCTAGGTCTTTTGAACAGAGGGAATTGAATACAGGGAATTGGTGATGGAAATCTGAGAAGCCAAGCAGGGGACTATGAGGCAGATGCTGAAATTGTCAACAGCTGGAATCTGTTCCTACCCTCAGGGATATAGGGACAGTGAGAGGAGGTGGTGTAACCAAAGCTGGGAAACTGAGGCCGTCCAGTGGGAGCTGGAGCCTCAGTGGGCACTGCTAGGTGGGGGCTAGACAGCTGGCATTCTTGGGAGCACAACCACTGCCAGAGACTCAGACACTGCCAGAATGAAAGGGGGGAAAACATCCTGCTTCCTCCCCTCTTCCTACCCTCCCATCTTCTACAAGTGCCTTTCATTGACTGAACATACCAGAAAGCTAGAGGGTGGAGGAGCCTGGGAAATGTAGTCTCTTGAGATTCTGGGCAGATCAGAGAAGGGTGGGGATGGATCTGAGAGCAAACCAGTAGTTGGCTGGCACAGATCTACTCCTGGAAGAGTAGGAACCCCAGGGCTTGCTCAGTATTACTCAGGGCTGTGAACTGATCTAAGGAAGAGCTGATGGACGCTGGCTTTAAGCATGACTTTGGAGCAATTACAGCTGGAGAGACTGAGAAATCTGCCATTGATATCAATCTTGGGGCTCGGTCCTCCACCTCTTCTCGTGTGTCAACGTTCACTCCCTGGGTGGCTGTGTCCTGTCTTGTGGCTTTAAATATCATCTGTTGGCTGATGACTCTCAAGTGTCTTTCCTTGGCTCTGAAATGTCCCCTGAATTCCATACCTGTGTATTCAGTTTCTTACCTCACGTCTTCAGTTGGATGTGTAAAAGGGATATTAACTGAACATGTCAGGATGAGACATTTTATTTCCATCTGCCCCCTATTCCCTCTTCCCCAGAGCTGCCCACCTCAGTAAATGGGACCACTAATCACTCAAGTGCTCAGGCCAAAAATCTTGTAGTCATTCTTGACTCCCACGTTTCTTTCACGCCCTGACCTCCCATCCATCAGCAAATCCCTCAGCTCTATGTTTGAAATAAATCCTGAATCTGACCTTTTCTCACCACCTCTTCTACTACTCCCCTGGTCTAATCACCAGCATTATCCCTGGACTATTGCAGTAGCCTTTGCATTGGAATCCATCCCTCCATTTTCCCTGTTGCCCCGTGCCCAACTCTCACACAGCAGCCAGAGTGGTTCTGTTAAAACCTAAGTCAGATCTTACCACTCTTTTGCTCGAATGTCATCCTCTCATGTTTTAAGAAAAATGCTTACCATGGCCTACAAGGCCCTGTGCATCCAGCCCTGTGCCCCTCACTTCCCCTGCTCTGTCCACCGTGGTCTTGCTGTTTCTTGAACAGGTCAAAAATCCCTCTGACTTAGTGCTCTTGCACCTGCTGTCCCTCTGCATGGAACATTATGTCCCTAGATGTCCACAGGCTTCCTCACTTTATTCATGGCCCTTACCACCCTAACACAGAGAACATCCCAGTTAATCTCTCTCCCCTTCCCGGATTTGTCTTCATTACATTCCTTAATGGTATTACATATACTAAATTTGGTTTGTTCAATGCCTGTCTTCCCCATAGAGCTATGCTGGATTATCAGTCAGTACCACTTCCCCTCTTCTTTGCACACTCTTGTGTCATGAGGGCTAGAAACTTGGGAACCATGAGGGCTAGAAGCTTGGGAACCACATTTTCCAGAACCCCCGTGCACAGAATGACTCCAGGTTTGATTCCGCCAGTGGCACACCTATAAGATTTGGAAGGTGGAAGAAAAGCAGAATCTATATTCTTGTTCCTCCAGCAGCAACAGGCTGATGCCTGGGCTTTGGTAAATTGAGATGGTTGCTGTGGCCTCTGGATGTTTTCTTGCAAACCATACACCTTAGTCCCTGAGTCCTACAGCCATTTTGGCAATTTCCTTGTTTCATGCAACTTCCTAAGATGTAACAGTAGGTTTCATCATTAATGTGTGTCTTTCCAAAGGTTTTGTAAGCCACCTCTTCCTTGGAATTCCTCCAGTGGTTTCTGTTTTCCTAACAGAACTACCTGCTACAACTCCCAGCATACAGTAGGCACTCAATAAATATGATCGAAGAATCAACAAATCTTGATATAAGGAAGTGATTGGTCCAGAATGGATCCATACTAAATACAAAGCAGCATCCTCAGAGGCTGGAGACTGTCAGCTCAGTCCCGTCTATTTCAGGGGTTTAATAGGACCTCAGTGAGCCAGGGATCGACTTCAGACCCATTCTATAGAGCATTGGGAGTGTGCCATTTCTGCATTTGTGCAGAAATTAACATTTTAGAAAATGGTATGTGTTCGTTCCACGATGTGGGTTCCATCCTTTCTCAGCTCGTCCATTTTTAAAATAAATATTTGAGGTCCAAACAGCTCCACCAGACGCTGCGGAGGAAAGAGGGGTCGGGACTGGGGAGACCTTCTGAGATTTGCAGTCGAGGTTCTGGACCAGAATGGTCCAAGTGTGCAGCCCCTTTAGATAAATAGCTCGTCTTCCTGAGGGCTTGGCATGAGTTAAGCTCTGTGCTCAGGGCTCCTCATGCTCCATCTCATAGAATCCTCGCAAAGATTCCATGAGGTAGGTATTATCCCTCCATTTTATGGAAGAGGAAACAGGCTCAGAGAGGTTCAAGGACTTGCACAAGATCACCCAGCTAAGGCAGAGTGAGGATTTGAGCCCAGGTCCCACCAGGTCCTAATTAACCACACTTTCTCTGGAATCTTCCCTCTCTTCCTTCTGATCCTCGGGCTTGGGTCCTAGCAGCCAGGCTGGCACGTGTTTGGCAAGAGTAAAGAAGGGCCCCTGGAGCCCCGTTTTCCTGAAGGCCCTCTTCCTTTCCTTTCCCAACGCTCGCCACACCATCAGCCTTGGAGCCCACCCACTAACCCCATGCTCTTTATCCTTTTTCATGGTAATCATCACAAAAATCCCCAAACTCCCAGTTTACCCCTCAGCCTCTGCCCTCTAATCTTCATTTGGCTCCGTACGTCCACCAATAAGACTCCGACCCTCTCCTTCCTTCCTCGTGAACTTCTTCCACTGCGCTTTCTGTGGCTAGTCCTCAGACACCCTGTATCCTCACCTTCGTCCCAGAACCATCCCCTTCACCTTCTTACCCAAGGGGAAACTGTGCTTCCCTCCAAGAACACCACTTCCCCCGCAGCCTCTCCAGTGGTGCCTTCCTTGTTCAACCGCAGCCCTTGACCAGGCCTGGCAGGTGGGAGGAGGATGCTCCTGGCTCTTCATCGACACTTTCTGATTGTTCCTTCTCATGTGTTCTCTGCAAACCGCTGCTCTGAAGTGACGCCATCAAACCCTTTGATGCTCCTTCCCGTTCCAGTCCTCTATGGACCCCTAGTCACCCCCCTCACTCTCATTCCATGAAGATTTGAAAATCCTGGTCCACTGTTTCCCCAACACTGCCCCATCACCATACTTGGTGACCTTAGTGTACACAGAGATAATTCTTCCAGCAGCCTGGCTCTCACTTCCTGGACCTCCTTTCTCACATCTTCTCTCCACCTCTCAGTCCCAAGGTCCTACATTCGTGCTTGCCTTTAAGGGTAACTGTATCCTCTGAATCCAAGCATGCTACTTTCTGAAGACCACCTTACCTTTTCAGCTCACTCTACCTCGGACGGTGTCATCGCATGGTCTCCAGGAGAGAGGAAGCTCTTCTCCACCGGCAGAGGTGGGAGGGCTGCTGCTTCTGGCACAGAAGGCTCAGGGAGAATTTGAGGTTCAAGATTTTTAGGCTTGTGTCCACAAATGTGCTCAATTGACATTCAGGGTCCCACTCTTTCCCTGCCACAGACTTTAAGGATACTTGTGAGACTATGCATTCATCTCCTTTGCAGGTCTGCCCTTTAATAAGCAAACCCTGGGTCCAGTTTTCAGCCCTGTGCCTTCATCCTTTAAAGATGCCAAGGGACCTTCTGCCTTTCAAAACATACCTTAAGTTGTCAGTTAGCTTCCCTGGGTCCACCATTTTATTTTTGCCAGGCTTTCAAGCCTCTTGAAAGCAGCCAGCCCTCACCACCATCCTTCCCATTATAATTTCCTCCAGACTGATCAAGGCCCAAAGCCACGCCATATCCCAATGCCTCCCCTTCCTGCCGTGCCTTATTTCGTTAACCACAGGTTAAAGTTCAGTGTATGTGGAGCCCTGCATGCCAGAAGTGATCATCACTCCACTCTCCACGGCAATGGGGTCCCTACTGTCTTCAGATAGATGGGCAACCCAGCTCCTACGTCCCATCTTGAAGATCTGCTCTCTAGGACCATGCTTAGTACCAACTGCCTTAGGCCTGGTTCCCAGAAAGCAGAGCCCAAGGAAAAAGCTTGTCTTATCACGCTAATGGAGAGTACGATCCAGTGGTCACAGGAGTGAGGAAAGTGGAGAGTGAGGCAGGGAGATGGGGAGAGCAGACACCGGGAAATTCAAGGCTGAACTTCGCAAAACACAGCTTTGTGACAGGTGTGGCCGATGGTCTGAGGTATATCTTCTTGTGTGCAGGACCACACATGCTGTCTGAGCAGACTGGAGAACATCTAGTGATGGGAGGGGGTAGGGAGGCAATTGATCCTCAGGATCCCTCCCATCCCGTGTCAACGTTTGCCTCATGGGATGTCAACTCTCCTGCACTTCTGGATGGTGTCACCCATCCCTTCAGTGACCCTGAAGAAATCAGAAACCATGCGTTTTGGTGTGACGTTTTCCTCCGGGTGCAGAAATGGAGGGAGGTCAGGGGACTCAGGGCACGCTACTGTTTATTGAGCATCGCTGTATATGTCAGGAGCCGCGTCCAGCCTTATCGTGCTCTGTGGGCCCTGGGGCCCTGGAGGAGTTCTCTGGCTGCAGAGCTGCAAGGTCCCTGAAGCTGTGCTGAACGTCGCCCACCTGGAGAGCCCGTCAATGTGGTAGCAGCTGAGGCAGAAGGAGGAGTCAAGGATGCTAGAGGCCGCGACCAAGAGGATTTGAGGTCGCGCAGGAGGCCCTGAGACACCCTGAGAAGCAAAGTCAGATTACGCCATTCCTTGGCTCAGAATCCCCACAGTTTCCACCTCCCAGTGGCCCACAGACCCTATCCAATCCGACCCTGCTCCTTCCACTCCCCACATGGCTTACTGGTCCAGGAACACTGCCCTCCTTGGTACCTGCTTTTCTCTGCCTGAAGAGCTCTTCTCTCGCATATCTGACTGCCTGTTTCCTTAATTCCCTTCAGGTCCCTTGTCAGATGTCACTTTATCTGTGAGCCCTTCTCTGGTCATCTTACTTAAAAGAGCACTTTATTTCCTACGCCCTCCCCAACACTCTCTCCCTTTACCCTGCCGTGCTGTCCTGACAACTTCATGTTTAGTTGGCTGTTTCTTGCTTGTCTTCCCTGAACTAGAATGTAAGCCCCCCGAGGGCAGGACTGTTTCTGTTACCCCAGCACCATGGCAGGTGCTCCATAAATCTTTTGTCAAATGAATGGATGATTGAGTAAATGAATGACTACTACCCAATCTCTATTCTCCCCCACCGTGACTGATAGACCAGAAGGAACCGCTGATCTAAGCTGGCCAATCCCATGTCCTCTCCAGATCCTTTGGAATTGGAATTTGGAATTGAGAACCTGGCGAGGTTCTGCAAGGGGCAGAAATTCCAACCTGTGAATTCAGGGGCTGCAGGGCGGCACCTTGCACCATGTGCCAAAGAAGCGGGAGGAGCTGGTCTGCAGAAACCAGATATAAGGAGCCCTGCTGAGAATGGAGAGGGGCCTGTGCTGGCTCTATTCCCCACTTGGGGTCCAGGAGATAGTCCAGGACCTTATAATAAATTCTTCCTTTCTACTCAAGTTGACTGGAGTGGTTTTACTTTTGTCTGAAATTAAAGTCTTAAATATCAACACTACTATTTCTTGAGAATGATATGTATCAGGAGCTGTGCTGATCCTTATCATGCTTTGTGAGGCCAGAGCAGGCCACTTCCTGCTGGCGCGGACCACGCAGGGCCACTGGGTCACAGCGCCACGGTTAACACACGGCCCTTGATGCGGGAGAGTCTTCCCTGCCAATTTCCACTGCGGCTGCTCTGAGGCTGCCCTGAGGCCTTTTCCTGGCACCCAGGGTGTGCCCCAGCTGCCCAGGAGCCCCAGGCCTCTCCTCTTTACCCTGGCACATGGCACCCCCCTACCCCAGCTGTCAGCACAGGCTCCCAGCTCCTTGTCACCTCTGTGCCTGAGGCTTCAGGTCTCAGCCAAGCTCTGGGTTGGGCCTCACACCCCCGCTCCCTGACCCCGCTCATGCCCACCCAGCGTCTGGCTCCTTCTCTCCCTGCCTCCTGAGCCCCACGGTCCCCTCCCCCCAGGCCTGACCCCAGAGCATGGAATCCATTGTCCTACTCCATCCCAGCCAATCCCCAGCCTGACCTGACAGCTCCCCCATTACGGATGCACATTGACAAACAGCTCATTTACATAGAACACAAGGGAGCAGCTTCTGTCTTCAGAAAACAGGAGACTCCGGGTCACCTAGACCGGGCGAATCCTGAGATGAGGGAGCCTCTTGCCCTTCCTCCCTCTTTCTAGGCAACTCTGAATGGGCCCTCAGGCCAAGGGTGGGGGTGAGGAGGATGAAATCCAGTTGAACAGAAAGAAATGAGGTGTTGGACAGGCAGATGCTATTTAGTTGCCTGCGTTTATTTGTTTTTTTAAAACAATTTTATTTCTTATCTACATATGCCCTTATGAAACCTTTAGGGCCTGTTTTTTCATTCGGCCAGCCCCCACCCTCCTCCATGTTACCCTGTCGCTTGTTGGGCAGCCCCCCACGCCCCCACTGCCTCGCACAGATTTTATTTCAAAGGCTAGCCATCACCCTGCAGAAAGGAGGCGTGTGCATTGGGGAAGAGGCCAGGCTTTGGAGTGAGGAAGCCCCCTGTTTGAATCCCAGTGCCATGTTTGATGAAAAACTCCTTCGGGGCCTCAGTTTCCCCACTGGTAAACTGGGGATAATAATATGAACTCCATGGAGAGTGAGCATGTGGCTGTAAGGGACTTTGTGCAGTGCTGGGTGGAGGATAAAGGATCCAGAAGCAATAGTTACATTATTGAGGTTTAGGAAACAGAAAAACTCAACCGCATGCCCCATCCTGGCCTCCTCTCCCATCCTTCCAAGAAACCCTGTCTCTTGTTCTGACTCAGGCACGGATACACTCCCGCCCCTAGTGGCAGGCAGAGGATGTAGACCATTCGTCCCCCTGCTTTTATTAGTTTACATTCTTCTCTGGAAATGGTCCCTCTCTTCTTGTTCTGTTCTTGATCTGTTAATTCCTTCTTTCCCCAAACCCACCCATCCCAAGAAGGTGACAGATGTGGACCATGGTGGGACTGGGGGCAGGCAGGGTCGGGACACACTAATGCGACAGTGCTGAATGCACTACCGTGAGCCAGGTATTATGCTAAGCTCTGCACAGCAGTTGCCTGACTTAATCTCCCCCTTGGTGCACTCACGTCAGGCATTTCCCACTGAGCCCAGAAAGTTCTCGGAAAGTGTCATGATCCATTAGCAATGTCTGCCCTGGGTGAAGCCGCAGGGATGTCAAGACTCCATTTGCCTTCTCAGCTGGGTGCAGTTGGGGACATGTAGGAGGGACTCTGGGCTCAAGGCGGGGCTCAGGTGAGCTTCCTGGGGAGGTGACCCTGAGCTGACATCTGCAGAATGAGAAGAAGGATGGGCCGGGCTCTGGGCAGGGAGCAGCCTGGGTGTGAGATATGAAGCAACATGGAAGGCAGATGGGTATCACTGGAGCTTAAACAGGAGGCAGAGAGAGCTGGGAGATGGAATTAGAACATGTAAAGCATTTAGAACCCATAGTAAGTGCTTGATAAATAGTCGCTGCCAATATTGTTATTATTACTGTTATTATTATTACTGGAGAGTTTCAATAAATGTTTCTCGGCTGACTGGCAGCAGGCAAGGCCCACTGAGTACCTAGTGGTTACTGCCCAGCAAATCCCTAGTCGATTTGTTGGCAGCTTGATCAATAATCAATTGACTCTGGGAGAGTCCAGCCATGGCGGGTGATAATGTGTCAGAATAAAGACATAAGTGGCAGAACAAATACTGTGCCCCAAGTTCAAGTTTAGGTAAACACTGCTTTTTCCTTAACTCCTCCTCTGAAGATGTCCTCCTGCCTTGCTTCAGGTGCACCTGAGCCCACCCCTGGGAGCTTCTGATTCTGGCGGCCTCTCTTTGTGGCACAGCTGTGTCCTCCCCTGGTCCACATCCTGGAGAGGGGGTTGCACTCAAGAGAAACAAGAAGAGAGAGAAGGCTTCTGCTCATCCCTTCTGTGGAAGTCCCGGTGACCATGGGGTGAGGTAAGGGCCATGGACTAGGTGGGGCGGCCTGGGGAGCTGGGCCTGACTTCCTGCGTGTCTAGACTGGCTGTGACGAACTGGGCAAGGACGGGGGTTTCTCCTGCAGGTCTGTGGGCTGAGGGGAGAGTGACAGAGGGGCAGGGGCATTCTTAAAAAGCCATTGCGCCCTGTTGCTGTAATCTATCACCTCTCCATCCCCACCCCAGTGGTCTAGAGTTTTTTCTCTCTGCAGCCAGTCAGCGGGGCATCCCCCTTCAGCAGGGGGACACTGAGCTGTCACCTGCTCCCAGCCCTGCCTCCTTCCCTGAGACTAGGGACGTCTCTGAGGGGGCTGGGGCTAGTGGATTTCCTAAGGCAGAGCCCCCTCCTCACCCATCAATTTCCTGCGGGAAGGGGCCCCAGTGAACTCTGGGTGCCTTGAAGGCAGACACTTTCCCCCACTGTTATCATTTCCTGTCTCCTCTGCTCACTCTCCCAAGGACTGCTCTGAAACTCAGACCCTGTGCCTCCCCCACCAGAGCTGGGGCAGACCCCACCCCTCATTTTCCACATTGCGCTTCCTTATTTTATGGGATGGAGGGCCTGGGCCAACCCCCTAATACCCCGGCTCTTCTGCACAGGAGGAATTTGCGTCTCCTTCCCTCCACCCTCAGGGCACTGTTCCTGCTCCCACCCTCCCCTTCATCCCTCAGAGCCTAATTGAAGAGGCTCCCCCTGGCAGAGAAGATGAAAGCTTTATCTTCCCAGTCCATCCTGAAGCGTGTTAAGATGATGGATGAGCTTCCAGACCTGCATGCTCCTCCCAGTAGCATTAACAAAATTGCCTTTCAGGATCCCAACTCCCATGTCAAGATGGGCTGCGGTGGAGACGGGAGACCCGAGCTTTGGCACTCGACGGTGAGCATTAAAATCATTTTAAGACGGCATTTAGGGTCTGCGTTCCCTGTGTGTGAGCCAGTCCCATTGCTGGCACCGGAATAAGATGAATCATGTTTGTTAAAAACCTCTTTGGTATGGTCTGATTGACCATTAGGAACACTCAGCTTGGAGCTGGGATGCATGGCCCAGCTCTTGGGTCTGGATGGGACCCGTAAGAGATGTGATCACTGTCAGCCCTATTGGATCATGGCCAAGTCTTTTCTTTTAGGCCTCTCTAACCTCCCCTGGGTTGATGCTGTCAAGAGTTCGGAGATAGAACACAGGTACGAGAGTCTGGAGTTGGACTCTCACCTCTGTAACCAGGTTGCTGGTTGACCTTGGCGAGGTCTTTCCCCCTTGCCCATCGGCATCCTCATCTATGAAATTAAGGGGGTGGCTAGCTGTTATGGGTTGAATTGCATTCCCCCAAAATTCATATGTTGAAGTCCTAGACCCAACAGTATCTCAGAATGTGATCTTATTTGGAAATAGGGCCTCTACAGAGGCGATCAAGTTAAAATGAAGTCATCAGAGTGAGGCCTCATCCAATACCGTTGGTATCCTCATAAGAAAGGGACACTCGAGTACAGACAGGCACGCAGGGAGAACACCATGTGTAAACTCAGGCAGAGATCAGGGTGCTGCATCTGCAAGCCAAGCAGCACCAAAGAGATCCAGCAAACCACCAGAAGCTAGGAGAGAGGCACGCAACAGACTCGTCCTCACAGCCCTCAGAAGCAACCAACTCTTGAACTTCCAGCCTCCAGAACTGTGACAATACATTTCTGTTACTTAAGCCACTCAGTCTGTGGTACGTTGTCACAGCAGTTCTAGGAAACTAACACACTAACTAAAGCCTCTCCCATTCTGATGTTCCCTGAGTCTTTGATTCCAGGATTCAGCCTTGGGTACCAGCTGGGACAGGAGGAGGGGCAGGGGGGTGAATCTGCTCTCTGCTGCCCCAGGACCTTGGAGCTGAAGCCACTTTGTTCCTGAAACTAAAATGGTTAGAAAGCCCCCAGAGCTCAGAGGGATCGGCTGGTCTTTGGGGAATAGCTGGATGGAGGAGGGGCAGCTGCCCAAGAACAGGAGCACAGGCAGAGGTCTGGCGCTGAGTTTGAGGTTACCCGGATCTCAGGATGGGAGTCTGGAATCCCCACCTGGAAACTAGAAGCAGGGAGCAGGGGTGTCTGCTTTTAGACACTTGGGACGAAGTGGATGTGTTGGGCCAACCTCAACTTCTTGACACTCCCAGGTCAACTTATTTTTCCCCCAAATGAGAATCTTTTTAATTACATGGAAACTTATCCACTTGGAGTAGACATCAGTGTGCATTATAGAAAAATAAAGTTAAAATTATTGCATACCTGAATATGTGGCTTGAAATACCCATGAATATTTTTTTACTGAGTATCCAGCATAGCCAGACGTGGTAACTACATTCTGTCAATCCTATTGACAACTGTGTTAACTGTATGTAATATTACTGTCTCCGCCTTACAGGTGAGGAAAACCGAGACGCAGAAAAGCGAAGTGACTTGCCCAAAGTTGCACAGACAAGTGGTACTGCTTATATTTGAACTCGGGGAGTCTGATTCCAGACCTTACAGTGCCCAAGGGCCGGTGCCTCAAGGGCCTGGAACCTGATGACACTGAATCTTCTCAGGAGATGCTACGAGCTGGGGACCACAGAGCAACAGATGAGGGACAATCATGGTGTCATTGAGCGTTTGAAAAACTTGTGCTGGCTATAAGACATTGGTTAAGAGCGCCCTGGTGACATACGGACCACGTCTATCGTGGGGCTGTAGCCGTGGGCCCTCTAGGACCCATTCGACTGACCTCATCTCTTATCAACAGAGTGATTAAGAATTGTCTTTCAGAAAAACTGCAAAGTCACGTAGCCAGGGCATGTGCAAAAGAAGAAATCGTGGTCTGAAATGACATCCAGACCAAAGATTGTCCTTCCCACAGAACCCAAGGACTGGACACGACCGGAACTTGAAAGTTGGACTCTTATCCCTCATTCAGGAAGATCCGGTGTTTAAATTCCTTACCCATCCTGTCATAAACATTGAAAACCTTACCCTAAATGCTTGAAGCCCACTGATCAAAACCTGTCCCACCAGTGTTTCCGTGTGCCAGCCGGTTCTCCCCAACCTCTTAGATTTCACCCCAAATCCTGAATCTGGGAGACAGATCTGAGGGCGCAAGCTCCCTGCCTTCCTGCAGACTGATCTCGCAGAATAAAAGCTGATTTCTCCCCCGAAGGCTGATGCATAATTAATTAGCTTGTTTATGTGCATCAGGCAGAGAACCCCAATTCTGTGCGGTAACAGGGCCACCCTGTTTACCCAACACAAGTTCTGGTGACTGAGCAGGTAGTGTATGCTCTTTTGTTCCTGGGAGGTGGGGGGTGGGGGGCAACGTCTGCTTGCCGGGACAGGAGATCTGCCTGCTGTGACTCCCCCGCCACCCCTCCCCACGAGGCAGGTAGCACCAGGTGTATCTGGCACAGGCGCTGGGGAAGGGCAATCAGCAAGAGAGAGTGAGCCGGGCTGTGCTGGGGCTCAGGATGGCACTTGCAATCAGGGCATTTCACACAGCAAATTGTGGTCATTTAGGCTTCTTTACGGCGAGCTTAATTTCAGGCCCAAGCGCGGAGGATATTCAGAGACACAATGAGGTAATTTCACATTTTAAAGCAGAGAATGCAGTGTAAATTAGTAGAAAAATCATGACACTTATAAACCCGTTCTAAAGATGTATTGTTCCCTTTTCTTCTGGGAGAAAAAAATCAGCTTCTATTAAGATTGAATTAACCGCTGGAAGAGAATTCCTCAGACGGCCAATTCATAAGGAGAAATCTATTTTAAACTTGGTCAAAAGGCTTTTGCAGAAAGTGGTGGGAAGAGAGTTCCCAAGGAGATGCAGGTGCTCCCTAGGCAGTCCCCACACCTGGGCACCGAGGGCGGGGCCCACACATGCCCTCCCTGGGTTGAGCCCCTGTGGGTGCAGCCTTGAGTGGTCCAACTGCTGAGCTCAGATGCCCCCCAGACAATGGGGCCCACCCCCTTCAAGTGCTGTGACCCTGGACCTACTGTCTAGTGAAATGGTTAGGTGCACAGATTTTGGGGTCTTGTTGCTTAGATTAGAGTGCTAGCCCTGCCACCAATCAGGTCTGTGACCCTGAACAAGAACTTAACTTTCTATCCTCTGTTTTGTCCATCTGCAAATGGAGTCATAATAGCACCTATTTCATGGCTCATTTGAGAGGAGATGCAAATTAAGAGCCTGACATGTAGGAAGCCCTCAGATAGGATAACCGTCTTAGTTTGGGATCCCCCAGAAGATGACTTGAATACCAGGTGAAGGTGGGGGGGGAGGGGACACAAGATGCCCAAGGCAAGGCAGCCACCTCTGTGGGCAACTGGACCCAGAGGAACTCTGGGAGCAGCATAGAGAACACATCTTAGAGTTTGGCTGCACAATGGGTGATGGAGCTGGGGTATGTATACACCAAAGGCCAAACGTCATTCATGGGGGTGCTGCTCCAGGTGGTTTTAATTTCCTGGCATTTCTGGCCTCTATCTGGAAGTTGTCAAAGTGGGCTCCAGAAGCCAGAGAAAGCCCCCAGGCAGGGAAAGCCAGGTGGTGGGGCAGCAGGCTAGAGACACAGCACCTGCTGCCATGCTGCTGGCGTTCTTATTCCCGGCCCCGCCCAAGACTCCTCCCTGGGCTCTAGCTTTTCTTTTATTCCAGACAGACAGGTGCCACGCCAGTGTCTGTGTCATTCCAGGGGCCCCACCAAGGAGGTAAGCTCTATGTTCGTGTCTCAGCTCTTTCCCTAGCAAACTGTAAACTGGAGCTCCTTCTGTCCCTTTCCCTGGGTCACAGTGTCCCAGTATTTTGGGATGCCCTTTGAAGTCCTTCCTTGCTCTGAAATAAGAACTTTGATGACAGGAGAGTGGACAGGTGATGGGCATCCATTTCTACCCCTCTGCCAGCACCCAGCTCTGGCTCTCGGGCCTAGCAGACCAGCAAGTCTTTCCTGCGTGGAACTGGACTGTGGGGCTGAGCAGCAGAGCTCTGGCCAGGTGGACAGGCTCTTGGTTTCCCGAACCAGAGAGAGGCCTCGGGTACCATGCCCGTGGGATGTTCTTGCTGGCTCTTCCTGTGCCCATGGTGCTGGGGTCAGAAAGTGCTGGGGAGAGAGGGCCCCAGGCCATAGGCCTGATCTTGGGGTCCAGGACACCAGGATCCCTTATTTTTAAAATGACATCCATTTTAAGGCAAGTATACCACAGAACTGACGAATTTGTCTCCACATGGCGAATATTTGAGCACGAGACTAAACTCTGCACTGGGTGCTTCCCCACTTTTCTGAGTACTTCCCGCTGCCCCCTACCCCATATCATTGAGGTTAAAAGAAGATTCTGCCTTTAGGCCCTACATGCCTTTTTAATCTACTAACACTTTCATGAAGAACCTCAAGTGCCAGAATATTCCTTGGCTTTTCTCTTTTTTCCTTTACGATAAGTTTCCAGTCCATTTTTTCAGAGAAATCGATTTCAGTGTTGATCAAAAGGCTTTTTCAGAGACCTGGGCAACAGAGCCCAAGAATTCAGTTCTCAAGGAAGTGCAGGGCCGCAGAGCTGGTTCCCCGACCAGAAAGCAGGGTGCGGAGGCTGCCGGCAGTCCAGCATGTCGGTCCCTTCCCAGTGCCACCTGAACATCCGTCCCCCAGGCTGGCAGCCTCCCGGGGCCACATCCAGCCCTGGACTGCGGCGTCCCCAGCCCCCTGGACAGCCAATGGCAGTGAAATGGCTGCTCTGAGAGTCAGCTTTCTACAAAGACAGAAATAATCAGGTTGACCAAAGGGGAAAAAAGGGAAAATTGAGCATTATGAGGGTGATAATTCAGAAAGTGTCAGCCTCAGAATAATTGAATCGGATGACATTTCGTGCTACGGGAAACAATAGCAGCTAGCCCGCTGCCCGTCTGATTCATGTCTGGTTCATGTTTAACAAAACAAGGGCAAGGGTCACGCAGCCACGAGCCCCATAAATAACCCGTTAATGGGATTTCCAAACAAGCTGTCCGCAAAGTGGCTTTCCGTCTCACTGAGAGAATATTAAAATGCAAATGGATTCGGGCTGTGTCTTCATAAACAACCGTGTTCGTTTAACCTCCGACCTCCCCGCTTAACTGCCCATTCCAGCAATTTGTACGGCTCCTCGGCCGCCGGCTCCGTGCGGTAATTCAGGGAAAGTGCATTAAAGGAAGGGGTTACAATTTGCGATGCTCAGTTAATCACGCTATTGAGATGTTTATGGACAGAATAGCGCTCCTCCTCGCACTTGTCTCAGGCCCTGGGCCCCCAGCAGCCCAAAGGTGGCCGGCCGGCTCCTTTTGTTGTCCAAGGATCTGGTGTGGTGGGTGCGGCCCCCGGGCTTGAGGAGGCTGCCTTCGCAGCTGAGTGAGGGCCCCTTTTCTGGCCTCCAATGACCAGCCGGGTCTCCTTCCTTGGCTGCTGTCCCTCTTGGGTTAGGCCAGAGGCCTGCAGTTAAATGTTCCTCCCAGCGGATGGTCTCAAGGCTCATTCTCCTTTGTGAAATGGCCCAGGCTCTCCCCAGGCAAGTGTCTGTCCCTTGGGTTCTTCCTAGGAGTGCCCTGTCTGTTTCCCCCAGGCCTGCCCTGACTCCAGCCCTGGCAATGGCCTGGCAGAGGCCTCCTGCATCGACCAGCTCTGAGAGAGGCCGCTCAGACGTATATTTCCTCCTGGCCTCTGGGCTTTCTCCCAGAGCCTTGACCCTTCATCTCTAGCCGTGCAGAAAGACAAGGCATGCGCAAAGAGAACAAGGGGGAGCGTGAGCCAGAGGCCAGCGCCTGAGGTCTGGTACCCAAGCATACATTTCAGGGGATGAGACAGGCACTCTTTGGAGGAGGGGGTCTGTTTTCTCCTCGGTTGCCCAGACAGATCACATGTGCACTGCACTCTTCAGTTTACAGAAGGTTTTTTCACGTAGATGATTTTCAGCAGATGTGTTTGGCACGTGGCAACTAGGGGTTCAATCACGAAGGTTCGTCCTTCTCTTAGACATGAAGAAAATTAAACTGGAGGGTGGGGCAAGTGCTTTGCCAGGGGTCACCCCGTGAGTGGAAGGCAGACGGAGCCTGCAGACCCGGCCTGGCTCTGAGGTAGGGCTTTACTGCATTCCCGGAGGAGGTCCCAGCGCTGTCGTTTCTCTCTGAGGAGGAGAGAAAGTCTGCGAGGGTCTGGACTGGAATGTCTCTCCTCCTGTGGACCGGAGGAGAGTTGAGGAAGGGAAGCCGTGCTGGGGTGGGCGTGTGGGAGTGGAGGGCGTGTGGGAGTGGAGGGCGGGGGTCCGCGTCATTGGCCTCAGCTGCATTGATGGCCTTCCTCTTGAGAACTGGGCTGCCCCATTCCAGCTGAATTTTTGTGTTTTTCTCCAAGGCGAGCCTCTCTCTCTTTCAGTTTTTTCTCCTACCCCTTTATCTCGAAGGGAGGGGAATGAATCCCCAAGAATCTTTCCAGTTTACTAACGGGACACGGGCCTCTGGGGACAGCCACAACGAGAAATATCCAACTCTGCCTGCTCCCTTGCTCGATAAACTCAAATATGCTCCTAGTTATAAGGTCTGTCTCTGGACATGTAAAGGCTGGAATTGCAGATATGAGCCCGTTAAGGAGCTGGGCTGAGGCTGTAGCCACTGGGCTTTGCGGCCTCCCTGGCCCTTTCCTCCCCACCGCGTCCCTTTCCTCCACTCCTCGTCTCCCTTCTCTGTCTGCCTCCCTTCCTCCCTCAGGCTCAGCACCTGAGGCCTGGCACAGATGGGGAGAGAGCCAAGAGTCGTGCAGCCCTGCCCCCCTCCCCCCACTTTCCTGTTATGTTTCTTAGACACTTTCCTCTTATGGATGGAATTTCTCTCTTTCTCTTCCTTTCTCCATTTGTCTGTTCCTTTCTCTGTTCTCTTTGTGTCCCATGGACTCTTTCTTGTTTCTGTGCCTTTGTCCCTCTCCTTTCTGTCTCTTATGCATCTTTTCCCTGTCTCTCCATCTCTGTCTTCTCTAGTCCCTAATACACCCCCAACCTATCCCCTGCCGCCATCTGCCTGCCCCCCCTGGTTCAGCTCCATCACCTCTTGCTGGGATCCCCATAACAGCCCTGTGCTTGTTTCTTTGTCTCCACTCTCATCCCATTCTCTACTCTGCTCTCACAGAGATTTATCTGAAATGCAAATTGGACTGTGTCCTTCCCTGGCTTAAAATCCTTTAAGGCTCCCCGCTGCCCTCAGGATTAATCCCAGACTCCTTATTGAGACGTGTGAGGCCCTGATCAGATCTGAGTCCACCTTTCTAGACTCATCTCTCTTCACCACCCTGGGCTCCACTCTACAGGGTATGTGTGGAGAGAGAGAGAGAAACACACAAACACACACATGGAATGAGACCCTCAGCGAGAGACACACTTACTTGAAGAAATAGAGACAAGAGAGATAGGGAGAAAGAGGAGAGACAGAGACAGAGAGAGACAGAAGGAGATGCTCTGCTGGAAGAGTGACGGGTCCTTCAGCTCTTCGCTCTCCAGGCCGTTCGCCTGTGGCAGGGCCTTTCTACCTGCCCAGATCATCTGACACTGGAAGCTGTGCTTCTAACCACCTTGACACACTGACTGCCCCGGAGTGACCTTAGGGAGGAAGAAGGGGGACTTTCTGATTGTGCAAAGTGAGAAGAAGACAGGGGCCCAGGGAGGCAAGTTTACAGGTGGCTATAAGATGTTGGTGGCCCCTTTCTTGGTGAAGTGGGAGATGTGGCCTCTGCCTGTGGAGTGTGTAGGGCATTAAGGAGGGAGGAGAAGGGTGAAGGCTTGGCCAGGTCTCAGAGGGTCATATGACAGGAAGCCAACCAGGCAAACACCGGAGGCCTGTTGGGCAACAGTGAGCCCCAGGTGATGACCATGAATTTGTGGGAGAGATGCCCGTGTGGCTGGATGGTTTCCTGCACTAGTGTTTGCCGGCACGGGTGCCGAAGCACAGAGGTAGACAGTTGGACTGACCCAGAAATGGGGCTTCACTAAGGGTGTGGGGGGAGGACAAGAGTTAAAGGAATTAAAGACTTTAGCGAAAGAGTGGATGATGTAACAGACCATAGGATCTCGGTGGGATTGGGAAGGAAAGAAAGACAGAAAGGGCAGACTGGGAAAATACAAGGGGAAGAAAGAGTTGGTGGTTTTGATGAGACTGAAGATCAGGCATAGTGGAAATAAGAGGGTGAGGGGCTGGAGGATGGGCAGACGCAGGTCAGAGAGTGGCTGGACTATCTGCCCATTTCAGAGGAGTGTGGTTCTGGGTAACGACATAGTGCAAGGGTCATGGAGCAGTGGCTGAGATGCAGCGCGGGGGGATCACTGAAGTATGACAAACCACTCACAGACCTAGCGACTTGAAATAACAGTAATTTATTACTCCTTTCAAGTCTAGGGTCAGCTGGCAGGTTCTGCTGATCTTGGCCAGGCTCAGCTGGTCTTGGTTGGGCCCACTCATGTGTCTGAGGTCAGCTGGCATGTTGGTTGGAGCTGGTTGGTCTAAGATGGCCTCACTCACAGGTCTGGGGTTTGACTGGCATTGGCTAAGGTGTTGGGGGTGACCAGATGCTGTGTCTCTCATCATCTAACTCAGACCCAGATTGAGAATGTGTACAGCATCGCCTCTTCTGCATTCTATTGGCCAAAGCGAGTCATAAGACCCCCTTAGAATCAAGGAGTGGACCAATGGGCTCCTCCTCTTGGTGGGGGGAGCTGAAAAGAAGTGTGGCCATTTTCCCAATCCAGCACAGTTAAGGCCCTGAGCGTTCAAGGGGTTGGCTAGGTGTTCAGTCCCAGCACTGAGTTCCTCCAGGACGTAGACCAAGATCCAGGGGCTAAGGTCTTCACAGAGTGAGGAGGAGTGACACAGAGCACTGTAGAGGACAGTGTCAGGGAGGACAGAGGTGGTTCAGGCTCTTAAAGGAGGGGCTGCACACGTGTGTGTGTGTGTGTGTGTGTGTGTTGGGGGTGGGGGTGAAGTGTGAGGGAACTGAGAAGATGCCAACCTCTGATAGAGTGGGGGTGGCAGTGACAACCCTGGGAAATAGTTCCTGGATTTTTGTGGAATCATAGCATTGGCAATTCAGTCCCTTTCTTTCCCCTGCCCCACCCCCGCTGCTGGTAACTGACAGAAGGTCACGGCCCATCAAGACGCTGCCCAGGGGAAGGCTGCTACATCAGCCCTTTCTTATTGACTGACTGTCTTCACTTTCTTTCACTCAACAAGTAATTATTGAGCATCAGTCATGTGCCAGGCTCTGTGCGGGGGACAGGAAAGAAGACAGAGTCCCTGCCCTTGGGGAACTCAAAATCTAGGCATCACAGCCTAGGTGTGTCTACACACAAGTATTCAGATATGTGTGCACACCTGTGTATACACATACACACTACTCCCCTGGCACGCACACACGCTTTATGAATTAAAATATGTACACTTGCTAATTAAAAAATAAAACTTCAAAATCATCCTCATCATTTCTCTTTCTATTTTCATCCCTGACAAATCTGAGATTTTTCTAGACTAAAAACCAATATTTTTAAAAGTAATCACAGATTCTGTTTAATGGATTATTTGAAATTTCCTATATTCAGGCTGACTCTTGAATCTGTTTCTATGAATAAAGGGAATGCCAGGAATCTTCCTTAAAAAATAAAAAACACAAGAGTAACAATAGCAGCGATAATAAGAAGTTCCGTATCTGTGACACTGCAATTGCAAAGGCCCAGTCATGCATGTTTTGTCATTTATCCTGTACATGGCATCTCAAGGCTGGCCTTAGGGCCCCTGGGAGATTTATGGGACCAAGTGTGGCTTAAGCCCTGCCCTAATTGAAGAGAAGGCAGGCCGGGTCTCCAAGTGCCAACCAGCTTTGAAGGGCCAGGGTGAGTCCTTTGTCTCCTCTGTCCCTGTCCTGTTGCCTCTCCTTGGGCAGGTCTTGCGCTCCCAGCAGAAGACTACAGAGCTAGGACCAGCCCTGGGTTCCATGGCTCTCCACGGCCAGAGGCATGGCTGGTCCCCATGCGTAAGGTCCAAGAAGAGTCATTGAATCAGGAATGTTGGAGCTGGAAGGAACTTAGGAGACCACGGGGCCTCAGTGACCATCTGTAAAATTAGGGCTGCTATTCACACTGGCTTCAGGGTGGTTGTGAAGTAGAAATACTAGTGACTGGGCTGGTGCTGGGGCAGATGCCCTGTGGACCCTGCGGATGTGAGGTGGATGTCAAGACTGTTGGTTCCCACCTCCCTCAAGTGGGGTCTACATGGAAACTTGAGGCTCTGACCACCCAGTTCACGGAACCTTCTCCTTTCTTCATCTCTGGAGACTTTGGCTGGGCTCCTAACTCCATGCTCTCCAGAGCTACTGGAGTGCTCTAAACTTTCTCGATCCATGTCCCAGGAGCTGAGGCTTTTGACCTCCTGGAGAAATCCGGGGACGGCTTCAGTTGAATGGGAGTTCTCTGGACAGCAAAAATGGGGAAGGGTGTGGCAGGCAGGAGCTGCCTGATAGGGGCCGGGAGGATGTGAACAAGGCTGATGTGTTTTAGGAGGGGGTCAGAGCTGAAGATACATGAGGGGGCATGGCAGGAAATAAGGCAGGGAAAAGTAGGGAAGGGTCAGCTGAGGGAGGGCCGTGATGGGACTTGCTAAGCAGTCTAGGCTTTATCTTGGGGGCAACTGGAAGCCACTGAACAGACCTTTAGGAGCAGCCAGCATATGCCAGGCTAACGCGGAGACATGTTTGATTTGCCTATGTGCCTTCAAAGAGCAGAGGAGGTGTTTCCTGTTACCACGTCGTGTGGCTGTTGGGCATGGCCCGCCAAACCGCATCTCCTCCTGCTCCCTATGCTATCGCTGGTCTCTCCCATCTCTTCTCAAGTCTCTTCTCATCTCTTATCCCCAAGACTCCCTATCCTTCAGGCTCAAGGATGGCATGAAGCTTCGGGAGGTCTATCTTACTCATTATTTGCTAATAACGAAGAGTGGAAGGTTCCAGGATTTGTTTTATAAGCCACATCAAAAGTCTTGCTTGAAATGGCTCCATAAAAACCTCTGAGTCTAAGTATTAGGGGGCCATTCCACCAAACCAGACACTACAGAGACAGATGAGGAAGTGTGGTCCCTCTCAGGTAGCTTCCACTTCGTGGGGGTTGCACAAGGACATGTAACTTTATTCCATGTTGCAGGGGCTTTGACAGAGCGGGGCAGAGGAGTTTTAGGGCCCTAGGACAGGGACCCTAACCCAGGCTAGGTCGAAGGACATTCTAGGAGGCCTCCAAGTGGGGTTCCCTGGAGAAGGGCTCTGAGATGGAGATTTGTGTGCAGAAAGTTTCCGGGCGGTGTTCTTGGGAACCACAGTTGTGAGGAGGTGAGGGAAGCAGGACTGGAAGGAGGAGGTTTGACTGCCAAGCATTGCACCGGAAGCCTCGGCTGATCCCACAGGAGCCCTGGAGCTGGAAAGGCCAGAGTTGTCCAGAATTAGACAAGGGAGCTGGGCCTTTGTCCCTCACATTGACCAGTCACTGGCCATGGGCGGCCCCAGGGAGGGGTGCATCCTGAGGGAGCAGCCGGTGCTCCTGCTCCCGGTAGTTGGGGCATGAGTGCCTTGGTCCTGAGAGGGGTTCTGGGTGGTGCACCACAGCATCCCCACAGAAGGCCTTCCCGAGGGGAGACACCTGTGCCCAGACCTGAACAGTGAGCAGGAGCAATTCAGACGAGGTGGGCAGGGCAGTGGGAACAGCATGTGCAAGGTCCAGAGGCCTGACTGTTTTGGAAAAGAACAGGTAACACGGCTCAAGCCCAGAGCTCAGAGCAGGTGGTAAGAGAAGAGGCTGGGTAAGTAAGCGGGGGGGCAGGACCCCTGAGGGGCCTTGTTGGACAAAACCGGGTTCAGAAACTCGAATTTTCTCACAATGGCAACGAGGAGCCATGGAAGGCTTGTGATGTCATTGTCCTCTAGACTCACTCTGGTTATAACGAAGAGGGCGAGATCCATGGAAGCTGGAATAGTTTGGCGATTTTTGAAGTTAGTCCTGAACTTAGGAGTATTGACAATATGGTGGAAGAGAAGAAGGGTCAGGATGCATTCAGGGGGAAGAACTGATCCAATTAGTGACTAATTGGATGTGGCTGTTACTCCTCTAACTTTACCTATACTAACTCAGTTACGGTTGACAACGAGTCAGGAAGTGGGAAGTATTATTATCCTTATATTGCAGATGAGGAAACTGAGGCTCAGAGAAGTTAAGTAACTTGTCAAGGTCACACAGCTGGTAAGTGGCAGAGCCTGGATCTAAAGCCAGACTTTCTTGCTTCCCAATTTCTGGCTCAGCCAGTTGGATGGATGATGGTAGTGTTTAGCGAGATGGAGAACACAGGAGGAAAGCTGGTTGGGGAGAATGATGGAGATTTGCTTTGGACATGTTGACCCTGTATTCCCTGTAAGTCATCTGAACAGAGATATTCAAAGGGTAGTTGGCTGTGTGGGTCTAGGTTGGATGAGCGCAGGCGGGAGTGAGAGATTTGAGGGCCAGTAGCCTTTAGGTGACGAATGAAGCCATGGGGACGGATGAGCTCACCCAAGGAGAAGTCTCAGAGTGAGAAGAGAACACAGGCTGGAAGTGAGAGGAACATGGAAGCTAAGAGAAAGGCAGAGAAAGAACTCAATGCCTAGGAAACCCAGAAAGATTAGCCAGAGATTTTCGAGGAAACCACTCAGAAGAGTTTTCCCAAAAGCCAGAGGAAGGGAACGTTTTAACGTTAGAAGTGTCAGATGTTGTGGAGAAGGCCACTAAGATAAGGCCTAAAAGTCGTCCTCCCTTCGCTGGGGGGGAAAACGGACTGCCCAGCACCCACTGCCTGGAGGAAACGGAAGACAAGTGCAGATCTGAACACTGGCTTCCGCACTCTCTCTTGGCAGGAGTAGAAGTGAAGGGTTTTCAGAACAAAATATCTCTTTGGAGATTGATTGGAACAAACACCCCATTTATCATTTCCTCCCGGGATTTTCCTAGCACCTCTCTGCTAAGATAGAAATCTGAGGCTTGCCATCAAAACGGGGAGACAGATCATGACAGCCTGTCCTCTGAAGCCTGCCCGCTGCCTGCGCACCTGGAGAGCTCCCGGAGGCACGGGGCGCCGGCGGGTGGGGGAGTGGCCACCCCCCAACCCCCGCGTCTGCTCCCCTCGGCTCCTGCAGGCAAACACCTGGAGCTCTCTTGGCAGGCCCAGGGCTGTCCCGGGACAAAGCCCCACATCTGACAGTGGTGTGTGGCTGCACTCTGTTCAGTCCTCACACTAGGCACCCTGCCACCTGCAAACACACGCATACATGCACACATGTACACACATGCACACCCCTGGCTGCTGTGTACCATCCCCCACTGCTGGAGAGGCAACTGGGTTAGAAGAAACTGTGCTGGTTTGGGATCCACGCTTTCACACGTCATACTAGCTAAGTGTGCCCGTGACTACACCTTTTTGCATTTTTGTTTCCTCATTTGATAAAACGAGGATCCATTTTTCTCTGAGTGCCTGATATGCAGTGACTATAGGAATAACAGCACAAATTAAGTGCCAGGGACTATGCAGAACACTTTGCACACCTTTGCTCATTTGATCCTCATCATAATCACCAGAAGGTGGATTCTGTTATTATTCCCCTCTTGCCTAGGAGGAAACTGAGGCTACAGCGGGTAAGTAACTCCTGCTCAAAATCTCACAGCCGGTAAGAGGCGGGGCTGGGAATGGAACCCAGGCCGCTGGGTTCTGAGCTTTCGGCCACTTTCTTTCCCTGTGATATTTTTCTTTCCAATCCACTCTGCGCATGTAGTCAGAGGCATCTTTTTATTTCCCTTGTCTGCCTAGGTCACTCCCTGCGTAGGAGTGGTTCAGCTGCATAGTAAAAGCCGAATGCTTTTCCTGGGCCTCCCAGGTCCCATTTCTCATCCTCCCACGAGGATGGGAGCTAGAACTAGAACCCGGGGAGCTGGACTTGGACCCTGGCACCCAGCAAGATGTGCTGTTTTTGTTGAGGAAGATTAGCCCTGAGCTACATCTGCTGCCAATCCTCTTTTTGCTGAGGAAGACTGGTCCTGAGCTAACATCCTTGCCCATCTTCCAACACTTTATATGTGGGACGCCTGCCACAGCATGGCTTGCCAAGCGGTGCCTTGTCTGCATCCGGGATCCGAACCGGCGAACCCTGGGCCGCCGAAGCAGAACGTGCGCACTTAACCACTGCACCACTGGGCCGGCCCCCCCTGTTTTTTTTTAAGATTTTATTTTTTTTCCTTTTTCTCCTCAAAGCCCCCGGTACAAAGCTGTATATTTTTAGTTGTGGGTCCTTCTAGTTGTGGCATGTGGGACGCCGCTTCAGCGTGGCCTGATGAGTGGTGCCATGTCCACACCCAGGATCCAAACGGTGAAACCCTGGACAGCCGAAGCAGAGCACACGAACTTAACCACTCGGCCACGGGGCCGGCCCCAAGATGTGCTGTTTAACAAACGCGCTGTGTGCGTTCATGTCCAGGGGGAAGGTGGCAGGACCTGGGGGGCAGGACTCACGTTGTCTCATCTCTGAGCACCTCCTCCAACTTTGGCATCTTCTCTCCCACTCCTCCTTCCCAGAGACCCTCCCACATGTCCCCAACTTCACCTAGCTGAGAATGTTTGTGCAATAAAAGCTAACATGGGAATAGTACTAGCAGTGGGAATACCAGGAAAGGTTAAATGGAGCAGCTGACAAGCCCTGACTGAGGGCCATCTATATACCCAACTTTGTGGTTGGCCCTTCGGGGCAAGAAAGAAGCAAGACACTCTGTCTCTACTCTCAAGGAGAGGAGCGTCTGTATGACACACAGGAAACAAGGAGATGCTAACAAGTGCAGCTTTAATGCTAGCTGGAGGTTGTAGCTTGGTAAGAAAACAAGGAGAAATCAGTGCGGACTTCCTGGGGGAGATAGCGTTGACCCTGAGACTTTGAAGGACTGGGAAAGCAGAGGGCATTCTGAGACTGGGGAGAGACTTGCACATTAAAATGCTTTTATCCCTGTGGTCGACCCCACACCCACACCCCATGTCCCCCAGCCCCCACTCTCTGGGCCTCTGCCACCCCCTGCAGTTTTATCTCCTCCCACTCCAGCAGGTGGGGCTTCCTACAGTTTCCTCATTGTATCTTTTCCTCCTGAGAGGTTGTTTCCTCTGACGGCAGGATGCTCTCCCTCCTTGCCTGGCTAGCTTCTAACGATCCTGCAGTCCCCGCTTAGGCACCACTGCCCCCAGCTCCTGCTGGTTGGAGCACCCTGCTTGTTGCTCTCCATGCATCCTCTGCTTCTCCAGCACAACACTTACCAGCCTCACTGGTTATGGCTTAGTTTTGGTTATGGTTATGGTTGTCTGCCAGCCCCACTAACTAGCCAACTCAGGGAGGCCAGGGTCTGTTTACCCTGTATTCCCCAGCACCTGCACACAGTAGGTGCTCAATAAATGTTTCCAAAATGAATGACTAAGTGCTTGACACATGGTAGCTAGACTTCTTATCACCGCCTCGAACATTCTTTCAGGTCAACATCGCCTCCTCTGCCATTGTCCTCTGCCCTGGTCTTCTGGGTCCTGGTTCCAACCCCGGGGAGTGAAGAGTCATGTCAGGGCCCCAGGGATGCTCGTGATCTCTTGAGAACAGGACTGTGAAAGCCACCATGGGCCTGATCCGGAGCACTTGTCCCTGCTAATTATTACGGACAAGCCTCCTTATTGAACCTCGTCCTCTTATTGACATTCGGATGCATGAGCCGAGGCTGTTGTTTTAAACGCGCTCATTAGCCACACAAATCAGTCCTGTTGACAGAGCGCCTTTGAATTAAGCATCTCGCCGTAGTCATTGGACAAGGAGCAATTTATAATGCCATTAGCAACGCTTTCGAAGGTTACAGGCATCAAAAATTGTTCAGCCGTAATTATTCTTAATGGATACAAGGAATAAACTGACGCAGGACAGCTTTTTCATTAGCCTTCAATCAAGGCTGATGGCTTTGAGAAATGTACAGTAAGTGCGTTTTGGGGAGAAATAATGATGTTACAGCACCTTTCCCAGGCAAATGCTCTCGGTACACAGCTTAACTTTTAATGGCCTTAATTTGACATAATTAAAAAAAATTTGAATTTGTTTTTGAAGATCCTGAAATAAATTATTTGGCTCCCATTTTTAACCCTTGGGGGAACTGGTGCTAAAGAGCAGTAAGGGAACGAGGGAGCCAGTGTCTGGGAATGGAGGGGTGCCGCGGGGAGCTGGGGCTTATAGGACAGAGGTCTCCACGAAGCCCACCCAGGTTGCAGTTGTGAGGGCTGCACACCCACCTCGGGGTTTTCTAGTGACCGTGGGGGAAGGGATCGGTTTCCTGCGTACCCAGGCACAAAGAGATTCAAGGCAAGTCTGTAGCTACAGAGCCCATTTGGGTCACCCAGGAGATGGGGCCCCTACAGGGAGGGAGAAAGGAGTCCTACCCCCTGGGTCAGAGCAGGCTAAGGAAATGGCAGAACTGGGCATAAACCCAGATCCTGAGCTGTGGGATCTCAGGCAAGTGCTGACATCCCTCTGAGACTCGGTTTCTTCATCTGTGAAATGAGGATGATGATGCCTATATCTTGGGGCCGTCGTGGGAGTTTGAAGAGGACCGAGAGGAAAGCTGATGGCCAGTGCCTGGCACAGGGTAGTTGCTCAATAAATGTTCATTCCTGAGGTCGGGGCTGGATCCATGTGCTGTGGTAGACGCTATCGGTCAAGGCTAGGGCACCAAATCCACCGGAAATGTAGTAAGATGGGGACAATTATGTTTGCCAGAACTTATCCTAGGGAGGACAATGGATGAGGCTGAACAGAAGCTGCTCAGCGATAAGATGTCTCGTTGGACTGCGCGCTCAGACTGAGGACTGAGTGGAGGTATGCACGTTTGGGGCAGAGCAGAATTGCTGGGACAATGATGGAGAAGGCACAAAGTGGAAGAGGCCAAGCGTCTGCCTTGTCTGTCCTTCATCAGGCAGGACTCAGTTTCTCCCCATCCTAAATGCTGAACAAGTCCTTCGAGTCTGTCAGATGGAAGGTGGGTCAAATCCTGACTTGCCTGAAGTGCTCATGTGTCTGGTTCAGTTCCGATTGTAGCAAGAAGGTACTCACACAGGGGTCCACCCTGAGCCACGCTGAACAACGAGCATGGGGCATATTCACTCTCATGATCACTAGCCTTCAATAGGACTCAGCAATGGCAGGCACAGTGGGGCAGCCTGGGGTCAGGCCCACACACTTGGCCTGTAGCCTTCGCTTCGTGCTGCCACAGTGGGACCTTGGATGTGATGCCCCTTCCCTCTGCTCTCAGATTCCTCACCTGAAAATGACCGAGTAGCTGGAAGTCAGTACTTCAGACACCAGGAAAACTCAGGGCGCTCACTGCCCATCAGGATGCCGTCTCCATCAGGCCTGCGTGATGCGGGGGCACATCCACACAAAGGCTTAGGAGACTTTCGTGGCAGAATAGTAAATGGAAAGCGTTTTGCCCATTGCCTTAGTGCTTTTCGGGACTTGGGAGAGGCAGCCGTTGTTGCATCCCTGCAGGTTGTGGGGCATCCCTGGTTGGCAGATGCTTCTCTTGGGCTCCACTCATGGACAGGCTCAAGGCCAAACACTGAAATGGTGGCTGGAAGCTGGCAGAACTGGGTTCTGCCCCCGGCTTGGCCTTGAATTCCTTGTGTGACCCTGTGTGTGTCAATTCACCTCTAGGGGCCTCAGATTCCTTATCTTTACAGCCTACGGAATTTGGACTTCACACTTTACCTTTTCCTCTCTCCTTCCTCCCTCCCTCTTTCCTTTCATCCTTCTTTTCTTTCTAGCTGCCGAATCCTATTTTCAAGTGTACTCTTACACAGATGGCTAATTTAGGAAATAAATAAAGATGGACCTCATCTGGTTGAAGCATGCGTGGGGTCCCGGAACCTACCCCTCTAAGGTCCCTCTGCAGACCATCAGGCTCCTGAGAGCATGGAGGACCCCTCCTGAGATGGCCTTAGCCTCCCCTTGAAGCTCCATCACTTGCTGTTGCCTTACCCGTCCCCTCCTCCCTAACACTGGCCAGCTTGCCAGTCCCCAAATGTGCCATGCACTGTCACTGTTCCCTACCTCTCCTCCTGGAATGCTCCTGCTCTGTCTGTCTGGCAAACTCCCGCTCATCCTTCAAGGGCTCCCTCAAAGGCGACCTTCTTAGGGATCCTCCCCAAGTGCCTCCTGCAGAATGGATCTCTCCCCCGGCTACGTCCCTACAGGACTGTGTAAGCCACCTGGAAAAAGATGGCCTGGAGGGTATTTTAGCTGTTGGGTCCTATCTCTTTCTTCCCGGACAAACTGCAATGCCTTATCGGCAGGGATGACACCTGAATGAGCCATATGCCCCAGGACTCAGCTCTAACAGCACGTGCTGGAGGGGCCCACACAGCACAGGACCTGGGACACTGTGGCAGCCCAGCCATTCTAGGGTCTGGCACACAGTAGGTCCCAGCGTAGGTACGTGATCCCCCATCCTGAGCCAAGGCACACAGGAGGCATCCGTGGAGCGTGGCACATAGTGGGAGCTCACCCAGTGCCGAGTACTCAGTAATTGTCTGCTAAGTGGAATTCCCATGGGATGGAAGCCCAGCCCTGGGAAAGCTTCCCCAGTCCAAGAAACCAGTACGTTCCCTCCCTTCATCACTTGTCGAAAGAGCAAACGTAATCACCTCCTAAAGCCAGGAGTAGACAGGGCTGCAGGTCTGAGGTGGAGGGAGAGGTGTGTGGGGGAATGAGCAGATTCTGTTTCCTTATCGCTATCGGCATGTTCTCGAGCTTTTACTCCCCATTGCCCTCCTGGTTCAGCCTCCATTTGGACTTCTTCTGATAAACACCAATATCTGTGCAAATTCTGGAGGCTGTCTGCACCCCCAGCCCAGGGGCTACTCTGCTGGAACTCCAGATGTGTGATAAGGCAGGGAAATACATTTTCAGCCCACTAAGTCGTCACATTTTCTGACAAGGTTTCTCAGGTGCGCAGATCTCTGATGGCTAATGTTGCCTTCACTCAGCAGAGGGCTTCAGAAACCAGCCAAACCATCACCCGGCTGTCAGGGGTCTGCTCATCCTCTGACTTCACATTTTGAGAGGCCCCCTGAGGAGCTCTGAGTCCCAATATGGCCATGACCCCGGCTCTGCATGAAAGAACACGGTTGGCTGGCGGTCAACAGTCCTGGGGCCTGTCCTGCTCTCCGTGGGTGACTTTGGCGGATCTGTGACCTTTCCGGGTCTCAACTTCCCAACCTGTTCAATGGGGGAGGGACGGATTCCGTAATCTCTAAGGGACTTTCTGGCTCCAAGACTCTGTGAGTATCTTACTTTTCTGCCATTAGGAGCACGGGATGGCAGAATCTCATTGCTGTGCAATGTCAGGGAGGGCTCAGAATGCTGGGAAGAAAGTAACAGGAGTAGCTGTACTCGTTGGGACAATAATAATAGCAACGACTGCTTTTCATGCGTTATTTCACCTATGTATAGCTCTGGAATCAGACAGACCTGGATTTGAAGCCCTGCTGTGTTACCAATGAGCTGTGTGTCCTTGGGCAAGTTACTTAACCTCTCTGAGCCTCAATTTCCTCCCGGGAAATAAGGAGATAATAAAAATTTAATGAGATGATATAAAGTACTGATAGCACAGGGCTTAGAACACCAGAAGCACCAGTAAATGTTGCCTTTTTAAAAATCATGGTTAATAACGATCCTTATAATATTCCTCATGAAGTAATGACCACTCACCTGATTTTGCTAATGAGGGAAATGAAGCACAGAGAGGTTAAATAAGAGGCTGTCCCCGGGTCTATCTGACCCCAGGTTCGTGCACTGGGCACCATTGCAAGAACCCCTCAGCCATTCACTCTACACTCCTTGCTCAAAGCTGGCTCGGCCGGCCAGGACTGGCATCTCTGGAAATGAAGGCAATTGGCTGAGAGTTGGTGAGTTGGACAGGACTGGGGGGAAGCAGCCAGCCTTTGGGAGCTCCAGGGACCCCTGAGGGAGGGGGCTGGGCCCGAGGCCTGGAAGTCATCTGGCCACTGCAATTTGGGCTTTTCTTTGGGCAAAAAAAGTTGAGAAGAAAATAGATTGCAGCCTGTTACAGACCCAGTGGCTGCAAATCATTCTGGAAATTAGCTTTCTATGGGAAAATCTATATACTAATTAACTCCATGGCCTCTCTAACGAGTTTAAGCACAATAAGGCCCCTGAAAATATCGAGGCATTTTGCAGCTGCCTTAAATTCTACCTTGGGAGACACGCTCGCAGCTCATGAGGCCGTTCGAGAGGTTCCGGAACGAAAGGGGAATCTTAAATGATTCATTTCCAAGGGCAGAAGGTGGGCGGCTGTGACTTTGGTTTATTGCAGAGGGAAGCACAGAGCTCCGGGCTTGTTGGGAGAAATGGCGGCTCTGCCTCGATGGCCCTGGTTGGCCCCTGGGTGTGGCCCAGTATTTCCTGCTCCTCCAAACCCTGCGTCCTCAGTGTGAAGATCATGAGGCCATCACCAGGTCGAGACGGAGAAAGGGCCCCTGGGACGTGGCCACGGAAACCTAGGTGGGAACCTTCTGCCCACTAGCTGCTGTCCCTGTGGGACAGCGCTGCTCAGGCCAGGGGAGGTGACAGGCTCATTCCTGTGTGTGATGTGGGAGACAGCCCAGCCAGCAGAGTCCCTGGGCACTTAGCTTCTCCCAACAGGTCCAGATTGCTCCTTCTGGGGTGCTGCCCTCAGACCGCTGGCCTTTGTCCATCATTTCTTTTAGAGACCAGCTTGTGCAAGGACTGGCCAATACAGTGTGGCGCAGCACACACACATGCTCACTCGGAGCCACTTGCACACCCATGGGTGCCCATGAATAGTCACATGTATGTGCAGCCGCTCCCTGTACACCCCACACTTGTGTAGATGTGAAAACACACGTGCCTGAACCCGTGTTTTGAACATACATCTTCGTCCGCCCCTACACACGGCTCTCAGGCTGGAAGCACCCTTGCGATTGTTCCCTGGAAACACAGGCCACCAACCCATAGCCCCTGATAATCCTGGGGGGAAGGCTAAGTGTGTCATGCTTCTGGGGGCAGGAACCCAAGCTGCCCTCTGCCTCTGTCCCCTCCAAGAAATGCACACAAGTGCCACTCACTGCCACCTTCATAAAGCAATGGTCCAGGCGTGGTTCTGAACAGAAATCCCTGCAGGGCCTGCCCACGGTCCAGACGCCCCTTTGGGTCTGACCTGCTGCTGCCCACTGGCCTCAGTGAAGTACGCCCTGCTCAGCCAGGCAAAGAAACTCCTCATGGCCAATGCGCTCTCCACATGTGACTTGGGGTGTCAATGGAAGCAAGAGGGTTCTTCATTTCACAAAGGGAGGGAGGGGGTGAGGAAGGGGGCCCCTCAGCCCTACTGATGATGGTGATGCCCGTGCCTCCACCAGCCATTCTTGTTTACCATGTGCCTGGAGACCGTGCTGAGTATTTTATGCCACCCTCTCACCTACTCCTGAGAGGTGGGTCTGATCGTTCCTGTTTCCCGATGAAGAGACCAAGGTTCAGAGAGGTGAAGTGACCTCCTGAGGTCCCATCGCAGTGAGAAGTAAGGCTTTGAACAGAACACGTCTGATGCCAAAGTCCACTTTTTATGTTAAACTGCCTCCCTTGGGGTTTGGCCAAGATGTCGGCAGCCCCATGCAGCCGTGAGTGAGAATATCTAAGTGAGAAAGACGGATTCCCTGAAAGGGTGGGAATGAGGCAAAGCCTTCAGGGTGGTAGTGGGGAGACCTGGCCTCGAATCCCAGCTCCGCCGCTCACTGGCTGGGGGACCTGGCGCACCGGGTTCAACCCTCCGGTCCTTTCCTGGTCCTAGCTCACAAGGTCTCCTCACAGCCCTGCACAGTTGGCCACTTCCTCCTCCTCCTTGACACCCTTTCTTCCACGTGGCTTCCAGAACTCCGCTGCTTTCTGGCTTTTCTCCTACCTCATGGACCATGCTCCCTGGGTCTTCTTTGGGGTTCCAGCCTCCTGACCCCGGAGTGCCACAGCCCCAGCTCCCCATCATGTCTCTATGACCCTCCCTCCCCCGGGCTCTGATCCATTCCCAAGGCTTTAAATACCGTCTTGGGTTCATGACTTCGGAATGTGGATGTCCTTCTCAGACTCTCCTAACCCCACACTCATGTCTGTGTGCCCCCAAATCTCCTCTTGGGTGCCTAATAGCCTCTCAAAGGAACTTGTGCTGCCAGTTGCTCAGGCCAAAAAGACTTGGCCCTCTCCTTCTCTCACTTGCTGCATCCACGGGCGCGCCCCGGTCCAAGCCACCAACCTATGTCACCTGGATTATTGCAACAGTTTTCTTAACTCACTGCACTTCTTCCACCCTTGCCCCCTAGAGTGTAGCTCGACCCAGCAGCCAGAGAGAGCCTTTAAAATACAACTCGTATCATAATTCTCTTGTGCTCAAAACCTGGCAGTGGTGCCCCAATTTCACTCAGAGTAGATGCTGAAATCTACAATGGCTTGAAGACCCCCATGATGAGGCCCCCTGTGATCAGCCTCCCCGTTGACCTCCCTGACTCCCTCTCTAGAGGCTTCCCCCTAACTGATGATTCCAGCCACAGGGCCTTTGCACCTTATGCCCCATTGCCTAGAACACTCTTCCCCAGATACCCACGGGGCTCACACACTTCACTCCATCCCTCAGCTTTTCAGTGAGGTCTACCCTGGCCGTCCCAAGGCCCAAGTCCCCTGATCCCATGGCAGACACTCCCAAGCCCTCTTACACCGCGTGCATGCACATGCTCTCAGCGCTGATCCCCTCCAACTTGCTCTTTATTTTACGTATTGATTATGTTATTGTTTTATTGCCCCTCACCTCCAGCTAGAACGCCTGCTCCGTAGGAACAGAAGTCTGCCTTCTTGTTCTCTGAACATCCCCCATGCCTGTCCGTAGCGGACATCAAAATATATTTGTGAAATAGTTGTCATTTCTTAACCTCTATGAGCCTTGGCTTCTTCACCTGTAGAAGTGAGTTACGTGGGGGATTAATTAACGTAATTGAACACCCGCACTAGTGGCGGCATGATGTCCACTCCCTCTCTCGTGAGGACTCCGGCTCCTCTCTGAGGTCTGTGCCTCGTTTCAGACACTGCTGATGTTCTGGCGCCTTTGGCTTCCTGGGGGCAAAGAGGGTGGGGGCAAAGTGTCTGGGGTCTCCAAGCCCCTCCCCTGGAGCCTCACCCTTGTCCATCACAGGTCCAATGGGAAGATTGCCCCAGCAGTATTGGTTTTCAGGATCCCTCTGGCCATAAGCATAGCATTAGCTGGGGGTGTGGGGAAGCACAGGTCCGCGCCTGCCCTGCAGATTCCTGGAGAGAAAAAAACTGTAATGACGGGAATAGCAACAGAATGAAAGAAGGAATTTGCTTCATAAATAGTGAAACCAGTGATTTTAATGGTTAGTAAGGAAGAATCAGGAAAGAGCAATAAGATATACATGAGAACAATTTACTGTGATCCGGAAGCTTGCGGCTGCAGCGCTGACGTTTTCCTGATGGAGGTGTGCACAATGAAGGCCTTGTTTTTCTTTGAGGGGACGTTATTGTCATAACACGGCAAGTTTAAGTAAACTTTTTCCCTCTAAATTGCAACTCCCACAAAAAACCAGCGAAACAGAGTCATAGTTGTGTTTGCTCAGTGACAGTATACATTTATTCTTTTTCTGTCAAGATGGAAAGTGAAAACAAAGAAAAACTGTGCAAAACTGTGAGTGGCTGAACAGGAGTCACCCATGAACTAGAATCGGAGCCATGAAGAGTGACAAGTGGCTCTTCTCTCCATAAAAAAGGAATGTAGTCAGATTATTACTACATCCTGAGCTGATGGTGCGTAGACCTCTACAGCAGGAGATGGCTACAACGGGTTGCTTAGATTGCCCTTCTCTGCCCATCCCGTCGCTTCCCTTCCTCTCCCTCCCATTCCTCTCCCTTCCTCTCGCTTTTTTTCCTTCCATCTCTTCTTCTTCCCTCCCTCTCCTTCTTCAAGTACGTTCGAATACTTGCGATGCCCTACCTTGTGCTTGGCCCTTGGGATGCAAAGACAACAAGAGAGTTGATCCCAAAGAGCTTGAGTCTTGTGGGAGGGGCACGCTTGTGAACCAACAGCCACATCCTATAATAGATGTTTGTGCAAAGTTCTGTGAAAACCCAGAGGACGGAGGTTGCCAGGAAGGCTTCCCAGAGGAGGTGACTCGAGTTGTGACGGGAGGGGTGAGTGTTTGGGGAGGGGATGGTGAAGCTTTTTAGGAGGAAAGAAAAGCAGGGAGAAAGGCGTGGAGGTTTGGCTTGTACATTTGGTGTTGTTTGTGTGCCTGTATGTGTGTGTGCGTGTGTACGGTAGGGCGCGGGCCTGAAGAGGTGGGAATATTGATGGGGACAGCCCTACCCTTTGCCTCAGGAAGCTCTGCTCTGTCTGGGTTCCCCGTAGTCATTTCCCTATTGCTAAAGCGGGACCATCAACACGGAGGGGACACCTCTCCTTGGAGGCCTTGGCGTGGCAAGCTGGGCCATGGCTCGAGGACCTTTCCTGTCCCTACACTAGACTGGGGAGCTGGATTTTCCCCTCCACTGGATTCCCCTCCCTTGGGGCTGCTGTGCGCCCAGGAGAGAGGCATAGGGCTTCCAGGCCACATGAAGACACCGCTTGTGACTCTTGTCATGGAAAGTTTCACATAGCGGTGTCTCCTGAGACCTGGGAGAATTCTACTGGATTCATCAGGAACAGTCGGGACCATCCCTGGGTTGGTGGCTCCCACAGTGGAGGAGCTGTGCCAGCTTCGTGGACCGTGATCCTCAGTGGGTAAGGGCCTGCCCACCTCCTGAGTCTCCCTCCTCCCAGAACAGCTCAGGGCAGAGGCACGGCGCACCCGGAGGACTCTGGAACTGGGTCCCTCCCAGCCTTGATGCTCCCGGTGGCTTCTCTGTAGTGGCAGAAGACGGGACAGAGGGGCCCTGGGCGGCTGACCTCCCTTCTCCTTGGGCCTGGCCCGGAGCCTGGGAAGTTGCTGCCATTGTGATGGAGAGGTGACTTCCTCCTTTTCTGTTCAGTGAGGAGACCCGTGACCGGTGAAATCCATGGCCGTTCAACAAGACCTGAGGCCTCTGGCAGACTCAGGATGAAGGGTCGGAAGGAGGCCGAGGTGGAGTTTGGCGCTTAGCAAGCCCTGGCTGATGGTGCCTGTGAGCTCCAGGAAGGCAGGGCCCTCTGTCTTTCCACCACTGCCCGGCAAGAGCCACATGCTTCGGAGGTGCTTGGATGGATGTTTATTGAATGAGTGCGTGCATGCATACGCAAATGATTTACTGAGCCTCCATCCCTCCACTGAGCCTCAGCTTTCACTCAGGGCCTCCCTCTCGACCGAGTCCCTTTCTCTGAACTTGAGTCTGGCATGTCCTTCCAAGTAGCCAGGCTCAAGGGCCATTTCTCTTTCCTACTTCTTTGTCCAAGGCTGAAGTTAAACTCACTCCCGCCCAGAATGTACCTCTCACCTATTTCCTATTGCAGGTGGCTGCACATTTGCTAAAATTTCTTATGTGCTTCCCTAGATTTTTTCTTTGCGAGCAAGGAGGTAGGAGGGACCTCAGATTGCTCCTCCGTATCAGAAGGTCTGGTGTTCCTGGCTGGCCGGGGACTCTACAAGAAGCCCATCTGAAACCCTACAGTGAGCAGGACCGGCTCATGCTGTAATCATTGCCCCAGTGCATAGACAAAGTGGCTTACCCAGAGCCGCTCAACCAGTAAGCAGTGAGTGGCTAGTAATGGCTGCAATGCGCTGGCTGAGAATGTGGGAGGCAGTTGTTTAAGTACGGATTCAGCTCTTGGAGCCTCAGTTTCTTCATCCATAAAATGGACATAACATCTCGTACCTCAGAGGGTTGTTGGCTGGAGTCAATGAGTTAATATGTGTGGAGGGCTTCGAAGGGACTTTGGGAGCTAGAACGTGCTCACTAAGTGTTGCCCACTCTTGTCACATGCTGTGTACTTAACCATGGCCCAGACTGAGAGCTAAGGAATTTTCTAGAGCATCTCCTTGAAGCTTCACAGCAGCAGTGGTACAGGTCGGGCCACAGACCTGGAGAGAACACAGCTTACCCCAAACCACAGAGTCAGCTCCTGCGGGGTGGGGACAAGAGTCCCTCGTCCCTCCAGAGCTCTCTTCTCGTGGAGGGCCTTATCAGGAACTCTCTCTTCCAGTCCCTCTGCCTGGCACTCCCCCTGAGAAACAGCTCCCAGTGTAGACAATGGGCAGAACCCAGGGCCAGTGGGAAGGGTGCTGCCTGTCAGCACCTGGGGTCACGGCAGTGCGCAGACCCACCTGAGCTCCGCAGGTAGGCAAACCTGGCTGGAATCGGGAGACAGGCCCGCGGCAGAACCCCCGCCCGGCCCCTCCTGGCAGCCGAGGCAGCAGCAACACTTCTTTCTTAAGTCAAATGTTGCCTGGAAGTCATTGCTTCAGCAATTACCTCTGAAACCCATTGTTTCCTCAGCCCCATTAACATGTCAGCTCCTGGCAGCCGCTGACGGGGCAAACACCCCTCGGAGGGCTGCAATTCAATTTAAGATCACCTCCCCTGCACAGACAGCCTCGGAGCCGGCCCATCTCCAGATTTCACCAAATCGAGGAGTGAGTCTCAGGGCGCAGTTTGATCATGCTGCTTCCTAAATTAAAAACAAAATTGTAAGTGTTAAACATCTTTAACAAGTCATTAAGCCCCAGCCATAATCCAGAAAAAGTCCCTTAATGAGTAATGACATATGTTGCGAGCGCAGTTATCTCCTAATGTTGGATGCTGAGATGGTGTGATGAAATGGCACGGTGCTCAGAAGGGATGGCTCACCACTAATGGCAGGATAATTCGAGGCTGTTGGGCTGAGGACCCTGGAGGGCCGAGGAGGCAGCCCGAGCCAGGCGGCCAGGCTGTCTCGCTCGGATTGGGTGGTCCTCAGTCTCCTGGCCTGTCCTGGCCCTCCAGCCCCCTCTCTACACTGGGGGCTGCTCCGTCCCCACTCACAGACTCAGCTCTGCTCCCAGCTCTGCCCCAAGATGGGGTCTGTAGGAGTCCAGAGGCTGGGTACTAGCACTCATGCATTGTCCCCTGATCATGGGTACCCCCAAGCCCTTCCTGTGTCTCAGCTCAAGTCCCTGGGCTTTTGAATGAGCCAGGCATTTTCTCCCAGTCCCATCTTGGAGACTCTGCCTTGGCCCAATGTCCCCGGGGACCTCCCAGTCTGCCGCCCGTTCCTCCTTCCTGGGCTCGGGATCCTGTCCTTGATCCCCTGCCCGCGTGTTGAGGTCCTGACCTGCTCCCTGGGCCTCCACCACTTT
Organism: Equus quagga; assembly: GCF_021613505.1. NCBI lineage: Eukaryota > Metazoa > Chordata > Mammalia > Perissodactyla > Equidae > Equus > Equus quagga. The sequence continues at coordinate 19,542,272 of NC_060271.1, read as the reverse complement.
GTGCTCCAGGAGCCCTGCCTCAGTGCTCTGGCCTTGGCTGACCACCCTGCTGGACCCCTGCCTGCTGTTCATCTACCCCCGGGATGGCTCCAGGCCTGTGAAGAAACTGACTAGCTGGCCCTGAGCCCCAAGTCCCAATTCTCAAGAGAGAGAAGTGTTTGCCTGAACTTGGATCATGTGACTGCCCCTAGGGTCATCGGGCGTAGCCCACCCACAGGGTGATGAACAGTCCCAGAGAAAGGGGCTTCCTTTATCCTACTTGGACTTCTGTGGCTTTGGCCCCACACAGTCCACCCACCCACCGACGTCCTCCTCCTTGCTGGGTCCTGCTTCCATGGTTCTCCCTCCATATACCGCTCTGGGATTGCAGCTAGAGGATGTCTTCAGTCGGAGAATCCAGAAGCAAGCCTGAGCACTTCAGTAAGGGACGGGGAGAGCAGAGCGAGGAAGGGGAGGTGGTCCCCAGAGGGTGTGACTTCAGGCAAAATCCACAGAAGGTGGCTTCAGTCTGATCTTGCAGAGTGGCTCTGGAGTGGAAGTTATGCTCCAGGCCTGAGCCAAGCTGCAGGTGTGGGCATTAGAAGCAGGTACCTCTGCTCTGCAGTTTCCTCAGTCACTCATTCATTCATTCATTCGTTCGCTCACTTATGTATTCATTCAACATGGATTAATTGTCACATTCTTAATTATTCAGTATTTACTATCTGCCAAACAGTGTGCCGAGAACTTTATATGCTTTACTACACTGAAAACACGAATGACTCAGTGACATAGGTACCATTATTAGCTGCATTCTACAAGACGAGGAAACCGAGGCCCAGAGAGTTTCGGAAAGTGACTTACTCAAGGTCATGCAACCAGAAAGTGGTGGAGTCAGGATCTGAACTCAGACTCCAGCGTCAGTGGGCTGTTGACTCTGAGAGCAGAGGTATGGAGAATATATATCTATTTCTTTTCCTTCCTAAAGCCCAGGTCTATACAATTATTTGAGACAGCCTAGCTAAATACTTACACACTGGTCCCTCCGAAACCCAAATCATTTAAATCTTAACAGCAAATAAAACAATTGGAATCTTGGTCCTGTAGAATTTCAGAATTGGGAAGGAACTAAGAGATCTCCTGGCTTAACCCTTGCGTTTAACAGATGAGGAAAATGAGCCCAAGAGAAGAAGTGTCTTGTCCAAAGTCGCTAAGCCAGTGCGTGGGAGAGCTGCCATCACGGAGGCACGCACGAGACGCTGCAGGAACCTCGCTCTCCCGTCTCACAGCCGTCTGCTATTTTTGCGAGAGCTCAGGAAAACTCACTGAGCAGCTTACTTAGAAACAGCAGCAACATCCTAGGAGAGGATCAATTCCTGACCATGCATTCCAAATGAGACACTTGCATGGCCTTCCTTGCAGCGTTCCCTCGATTGGTGCCCAAAGGAAGCAGCGTCATCGCTGGAGGTGGCTGATGCAACCAGGGAAGGCCTGGAGCGCAGTGGGAGCCTGCCTCCGGCCCAGGATGCTGTCGCTCGTGCTGGCTTCTGCCAGGCCTTTGACTTTCTACCCTATTTGTGCATCTTATCCTTCCGCCAGTCCTGAATTCGAAGTTTGACCCATATCTTTGATCCCCTGCCTCAGTGACTCTTTAGTACCCAAGAACTTCTTGGCTGTCCCACCCTTGGGATCACTGCCCCATAACTTTGATGCCCTTCCAAAGCTGGGCCTCTGCTGGATGCTCAGAGGTCACCATTTGGCTACAGATCCAGCACCGTGAGCCTCTCTGGGACCCTTGGTGTCAGAATGGGTGCCCAGGAGCCGCCTGGTTGCTGTGACAATTAAAGGAAGGACATTGAGGCTGAATCCCAGGCTTCAGCACCTGGCAGGAGATGGTGGGGTACTTGGGCTGGGGACTGGACTGCGAGTTAGGAGAAACAGTTGCCAGTTCTCGCCTGGTAAAAGTCGGCTGTGCAACCTAAGGAGAATTCCTGCCCCTCTCTGAATGTTGGGTGGGTGGACTAGGATACTTTCAAGCACACACGTCTTCGATTTTCTGGACGAGAGAAAGGGCCGCCTTCTATATTCCCTGCACTCTCTTTCACATATCTACCTTAGGGGGCATCCCCATGCCCCAGATGGAAAATGCTACTCAGAGGTCTGCCACAGGAGAGAGCAGATGACTAGGGGTTTGTCGTTCCCAGCTTCTGAGCATCCAAAGTGGCTGGGATGGAGTGGGCTTTGCTTAGCTGTCTGGTGATCACAGCATGCTGGGCAAAGGGCTTGTCAGCCACCATGGAGCTTCCTCCCAGCCTCCGCCCTACAGCAGCGGCTCCTCTGCCCTGGGACCCAAAGGGGGATGAGAAAACCCTCTTTGTTCTGGGCAGATAGTACAAAGCCTCGTTGCCATAGCAGCAGCAGCCATTTCCTCCAGCTCTGAGCTGGGGCAGCAGCTCAGCTGGGCCTGGGCTCGGGCCCTGAGCAGCCGGGAGCAGAGGTCAGCCTTGCATGCGGGGGGTCTGAGTCACTGAGGCCCCAGCAATGCACCAGCAGAGGAACAAGAAGCTGGCAGTCACCAAGGCTGCCTTCCTGTCATCATCCAAAGCTGGGCGGGGGGGTAGCCAGGGGCTGGGCCTGGGGCCAGGGCTTGGGGTCCCAGCTGCTGAAACAGGGCTCCCTGGATGCTTAAACCTTCCATAGCCTGGCTGGCACAGGAGTCTGCCCTCAGAGGGACTAGGGATCCCTGGAGGAAGTGATGGAGAGGGCTGAGGGATGTGGGGAGGAGAAAGAGGGGACAATAATCCCGGACCTATTGGGCCCTGAAATATAGATGAGGCCAAAGAATTTAGAAAGTCCTAAACTTCTATAAAGAAGGAACCCACCAGCCCAACAGCTCCTTCATCTGTTGAGCCCTGTGGGGAGTGGGCCTGTGGAGGAAGGTTGGAGGAACTAAGCGTACATTCTAGGACTTTCAGGAACTAGAATGGGCCGAACGTGAGGCAAGAGACTCAGCACCTGGCTTTTCCCCAGCAGGAAACAGGCGCTCTATGCTCTGAGGCCACAGATGGGATTAGATCTCAGTTGTGCCAGTTTGAGTGTGCACAAGGCGCCTGCCTCGCTAAGCCTCAGTTTCCTCCTCTGTGCGATGCGGATGCTAATTAAGACTCAGAGTGTTTTTGGGGACATTAAATAAGGTAATCAATGCGACGTGTAGGGGCACTTTTGGCCCAGGAAGCCCTCCGTCAACAGTGGTTATTAGCGGTATTAATAGGTTGAACCAGATAAAAATGCCATTTTTATGGGGCTGGCCCCGTGGCCGAGTGGTTAAGTTCGCGCTCTCCGCTGCAGGCGGCCCAGTGTTTCATTGGTTCGAATCCTGGGCGCGGACATGGCACTGCTCATCAGACCACGCTGAGGCAGCGTCCCACATGCCACAACTAGAAGGACCCACAACAAAGAATATACAACTATGTACCGGGGGGCTTTGGGGAGAAAAAGGGGAAAAAAATAAAATCTTTAAAAAAAAATGCCATTTTTGTTAAGTCAGAAGCGGCTAAATATGAGCAGTTTCATCTGGTTTAACCTAGTATCAGTGGGTGGGGTGACCCATGTTTTCTGGATGGGGCTGTGGGATAGTTTGAGAGTTTGACCACTTGCTGGCTGGATAAGCCTGGGCAAGTCACTCGACTTGCCTGTACCTCCACTCCTCCTCTGTGAAAAAGGAATATGAAAGTGTTGTGTGGAGTACATGAATGAATACAGGGAAAAAAGAATGCCTGGCTCAAGTTCGTGCTAAATGAATATTTGTTAAGTGAATAAATCTGGTCAGCTGGGAGGGGATGGTTGTTATTCCCACTTATATGAGAGGAAGTAAGGGATGTGCCCAGGTCACACTCCTGGGGCTCGAACTCAAGCAGTGTCATTCTAAGTCCAGTGAGTTCTCTTGCCATTGCTCCCCCTGCCTGTCCTCTGCAGCCTCCTGTCCTGTGCTGCCCAAACCATCTCTCCACTTTGATGATGGCCCATGTGTCTGTCCAGCCAGCTGGTCAGCTAGTCAGCCAGTCACCGCTCATGCATCAATTCTTCCATGTGTGTATCCACTTACTTTCTTCCTTCCTTTCCTCCCTTCCTTAGAAACCAACTTCTGTTGGGTGCTTGAATTTGGTTGAAATGATCTAGAAACCTAGAAATCATTTTTTAAAAGTCAGGTCTATTGGGGTAAAATTAACATGCAGCAGAGTTCACCCTTTTAAGGACATAGGTTGATCAACTGTCACCATCCCATATAACTGTGTAGCCATGGCCAAAATCAAGATACAGAACATTTCCAGCATCTCATCCCTCCAGATCTCTTGAGCTCCTTTGTCGCCAACCACTCGCCTTAACCTTGGCCTCTTGATAGCTACTGTACTGTTTTCTTTCTTTATAGTTTTGCCTTTTCTAGAGTGTGATATAAATGGAATCAAACAGTGTGCAGCCTTTTGAGTCTGGCTTCTTTAACTCAGGTTAACGCATTTGAAACTCACCCTTGTGGGCGTGTGCATCAGTAGTACGTTTATTTTTATTGCAGAATAGTATTCCTTTTGTATGGCTATACCGCGGTGTGTTCATCCATTCAATCATTGAAGGACATGAGCATGGCTTCTGTTTTTTGGCAATTATGAATAAAGCCACGGTAAACATTTGCATGCAGATTTTTGTGTGAACATAAGTTTCCATTTCTCCTGGGTAAATACTTAGGAGTGAGACTGATGGTTCATATGGCAAGTTATTAATTTTATCAGAAAGTGCCAAACGGTTTTCCAAAGTTGCTATACCATTTTGCATTCCCATCAGCAACATACGAGAGTTTCAATTGCTCTGCGTCCTTGTCGGCACTTGGTATTGCCCATTTTAAAATAACTTTTAGCCATTCCCACAGGTGTGTGATTGTATCTCTTTATAGTTTTAATTTACATTTCCCTAATGACTAATAGTGTTGGACATCTTTTCATGTGTGTGTGTCTTTTTTCCATCCATATATCTTTTTTGGTGAAGTGTCTGTTCAAAATTGAAAATTGGGTTATTTGTTTTCTTATTTCTAAGTTTTAAGAGTTCTTTGGTTCTTTCTATGTTCCTTATCTGACATGTGCTTTGCAAATATTTTTCTCCCAGACTGTGGCTTGCCTTTTCATTTAACAGCGTCTTTCAAAGAGCAGAAGGTTTTAATTTTGTTCAAGTACAATTTATGAATCTTTTCTTCTATGGATCATGCTTTTGGTGTCACATTCTTTGGAGTCTTTTCCTAACCTAAGATCTACCCTTTTTTCTCCCCTAAAAATCTTACGAGCTCTGCTATCCATTTTGTGTTCATTTTTATATATGGCACAAGGGATAGATGGATTTTCTTTCTTTCATTTTTTCTTGGCATATGGAGGTGCAGTGTTCCAGCACTATTTGTCGAGTTATCCTTTCTTTGCCGAATTGCCTGCGTACCTTTTTCAAAAATCATTTGCTCGTAGATGTAGGAATCTATCGCTGGACACTGTGCTGTTCTGTTGATCTCCGTGTCCATTCTTTCACCAATACCAAACGTCTCGATTACTCTGACTTATGTTAAGTCGTTTATCCAACTTCATCCTTCTTTTTCAAAACTGCTTTTGCTATTCAAGTGCCTTTGTTTTTCCATATGAAGTTTAGGATCAGCTTACAAATTTCTGTAAAAATTTCGCTGAGATTTTCATCAGGATTTTGCTGAATCCACAGAGAAATTTGGGGAGAATTTATGTTGTAACAATACTCCTCCGAACCATGAACACAGCATCTCTCTCCATTTATTTAGGTTATATTTGAATTCTTTCTTCAGTTTTTGTAGTTTTTAGTGTACTGATATTGCAATGATTTGGTAGATTTGTGGCAATATTTTAAGTATTTTGGTGTCATTATAAACAGTTCCTTTAAAATTTTAATTTTCAGCTGTTCATTGCTGGTATATAGACCAACAATTGATTTTTGTATATTATCTTTCTATACTTGGATCGTGCTCAGCTCACTTATATGTTCTAGTAAATTTTGTGTAGATTTTTGGAATTTTCTATGTGGGCAATCATATCTCAGCAAACAGAGACAGACTTATTTCTTCCTTTCTATCTGTATGCTTTTTATTTCTTTTTCTTGCCTTATTGCTCTGGCTATAATGTCCAGTACAATGTTGAATAATAGGAATCATTTCTGATTCCTCTTTTTTGCTTTTTCATCCAGCTCCTCCAGTCTATCAGACTGCCAATAAATATATCCAGAATCTGAACACTTCTCACCGTCTCTTCTGCTGTAAGCTCTTTCGCCTGGATATACTTACCATCTCCTCACTGGTGTCCCTGGCTCCACTCTTGTCTCCTGTGGTCCCTCCTCCACAGAGCAGCTGACGTCATATTTCTGTTCCAATTAGAACAAAACTCAACATCTAACCACAGCCTGTAGGGTCCTACAAGAGTCGGCTGCTCCCCTTCTCTCTGACTTCATTCCCCTCACCTACTGCACCCCAACCACAGTAGCCTTCTTGCTGTTTCTCAGACATATTGAACATATTCCCACCTTGGGGTCTTCACACTTGCTTCTTTTGAATTGTTTCAGCTTTACCTCAAATGCCGCCCCCTTCAGGAGGCCTTCTCTAACCCTCTGAACTAACAAGGCCTACCAGTCACCCTTTAGCTTATTTCTATTTTATCTTCTTCACAGCACTTACCAGGGCCTAAAATTATCTTTTTCCTTATGCAAGTGTTTATTTTCTCTCTCTCCTCACTAAACAGGGATTCTATCTCTGTTGTGTACCCAGACTAGATCCATATCTCCTAACACACCAATGAGTCACTCTAGAGTGGTCACTCACTGTTTACTGACCAACTTCTTCCAGCTCTATGATCCTATGAGTCTGAATGAGATCCTCTCTCCAACTTATCCCTTAACAAACCAGACAAGTTTCTCAAGGAAGCTGTCATTTCACGCCTGTTGAGTCTACTTCCTGAAGTCCCATGCACTCCCCACCTGACAACAGTTTGACTTTGGCTGCCATCGCTTTTCTCTGGTAAAGGCAATCAGTGTTCTCCTTAAGACAAGCCAGCTCAGTCCTTACATTACCGGAGATGGAGCAGTTGCCTTCGATGCAATTGATTACACTTTCTCTCATGAGTTATCTTCCCCTTGGCTTCTGAGATCTTGCATGTGAGTGGTTCTCCTCTTATCTGTCTCACTGTCCCTTTTCTCTGTCCTTGGTAAGCTATTGTTTCTTTCTCTTTATCCTTAAATATTAGTGCTCCCTAGGGTTATGACATGGATTCATTACCTGCTCATCTAACTTCTTGGTTTTAACTCCCTCCTTACAAGCCATGTGACTCAACAACTGTTTACAGAACTCCCAGTAGATGCCAGGCACTGGGAAAATAAAGGTGACAAACACAATCGTGGTTTTTGCCCTCTTGGAGCTCATAGATGGGAACGTACAACTCCTGCTCGTTGCTGTTTCTCGAGCATCTAAAACAATGCCAGACACTCAACACGTGTTTGGTGAATGGGTGCATAAATGGAGTAAAGAGATAACAAGCAAGAACTACACAAATATTTGCATAATTATAATGATGATAAGTGCTGTAATGTGGAAATACAGGGTGCTATGAATTTTTAAATCCAGGAAATCTAATCTAGTTGAGCTTGGGAGGCCTGGCTTAGCCATGAAGAATGAGCAGGAGTTGGTAAGTCAGTGCAGATACCATCAGGTTGGAAGATCTGGTGGTGGGAAGTTGAGGAAATTCCCAGTCTGATGGTTTTTGTCTCTCTATGAACTAAAAGGAAAGTTGATTCGCTGAGAGTGAAGGGGTGGAGGGCAGACTGGAGGTTTGAAGGGAGAGTGTGGAGAATGTAAGGGTGAGTTTAAACGTAGTAAGATCTCCAGGCATTGCTTTTTCTGGTAAGTGGTCATTGATTCAAGGTTGCGCAGGTTGCCTAGTCATAAGATTTCTTCAATGCATTCAGCCTCTTGGGTCAAGTTGTAAAAAAAGGGAGAGTTTGGCTCATTCAAGGTTGGGCTCTTATCATGTGAGTGTAATGTCTGAAAAGATGGGTAAGGGAGTTGAGGACATTCAAAAAGGGCTATAATGACAAACTATGGAACCTAAGCTCGATGAACAGGAAAGTGAAGTCTTAGGTAGATGAGGAGGAAAGTAAAGTTAGGTACCAAAAGAACCTTGATTTGGCTCAGGGAAGCAACGTGCTGAGTTAAAAATACTCACTTCCCTACATACCCTTTCATTTAGGGTGGCCACATCACAGAGTTCTAGTCAATGAGATAAAAGCAGAAGCTTTGGCATGAAGCTTCTTTGTGGGCTTTTTAAAGAGGAAAAACTCCTCTGGGATGTGCCTTCTGCTCTTTATTCTTCTTTATTTCTCCAGTGAGTTGGAGAGGCTGGAGGGGAAGCTACTATGTTGAGATCCTAAGTGTATTTGTTAACTGTTGCCACAATAATGCTGCAAAACAAACCACCCCAAAACTTAGTGTCTCATGAATCTCCTGGTTGTCTGCAATTCAGCTGATCCAGGCAAGGCTGGGTCGGCCAGCTCAGCTTCAGGCTGTGGCAGCTGGGGTGGCACTGTTCCACGGGTCTCTTATCCTTCTTCTGGGGTATGTTCTTCTCATGGGTAACGGAAGAAGCCCAAGAGAGCGATTGGAAATGCACAAAGTCTCTTAAAGCCTAGGCTGAGAACTGGCACATAGTCACTTTCTGCCTCATCCTATTGGTTCACGCATGGCTAAACCCAAAGCCAAGAGGTGGGGTGCAATTTACTACAGTGGATGTAAAAGCTACCCTCAAAACGTGGCAGACCAGGAAAGCAAAAGGAGTCTGATGACTTCCTCAAGCAGCCTACATCTTGTTAGGGAAGGAAAAACAGATTCCTATTTGGTTAAGCCATTATAATTAGATTTCCATTACATGTAGCTAAAGACAATTTCTAAGTTATAGAGGGAGCTTAAGGATGGGAAGAAAGTGGAGGGACCGATGACTTGGAATCTCAATGAGATCAAAGATACTTATGGAAAGAAACTAGAACGGTAATACACTTTGATTAGAGAGTAGGTATTTTTAACCAGTGATTTCAGAGGTGGAGCCGTTCCTAGCAGTGACAAGCCCTGAAGTGTGACAAGTGTGGAGGAGAGGAACCTGGAGATGAGGAGGTCAAGACTGAAAAGCCAGCGTGTGGGAGGGATTTTCCATCTGCACCCTCAAGACGTCAAGAATGAGTTGGGGTATAAAGAAGACTGGCACCCAGGGTCTGAAGCCTTCCTTGAATGAGGAAATGGTCAGCGGAGAACTGGAACAAGAGAGAGGGCAGTACAGCCTGAGGGCAAGGGTCTCAAAGGAGCGAGGGGTTTACAAGAAGATGGGGAGGAACGAGGAGGTCTGTTTCATATTTATAGTGCAAGCTGCCCCTTGAGGTTTAGACTCATATAACAACCCCCTGGCTCTTTTCATTTCATGAAACTCAACATATCCGATATCAGCTCAGCATATTTCTCTGCAAACCCACCTTTCCTGCTGCTGCCTCTCTCAGTGAGTGACCTCCCACCCACTCACCCAAACCGGAAACCCGGGGATCACTCCAGAGTCCTCCCTCGCCCTCATCCTATCATCACAATTTCACATCACAAATACATTTCAATCCATCTTCTCTTCTCCTTCGTATCCTGTTTCAGGCCTCCGTCATCTCCCGTCAGTCCCTCTGCCTCATTCCCCGAACCGTGCTCCCTGCCACCAGTCTCTCCCCATGAAATCCATTATCCAACACCTCAGGGAACCACTCCAGCGTTGGCTGCATCTGAAATCAAGCTCTGCACAAGAAAACGATCATGAACTCCCTGCTTTGTCTCTCGGATTCATGAATATGAAGGTGGACGCTGGGAGCTAGCAGGGTCAGGGAACAGGTATGGGGGATGAGGGCCGGGCTGCCCTGGGAGGTGGGCTTCACCCACGGAAGACCGGGCTTGTCCAGTCTTGGGCAAGCTGAGAGGTGGAGACTTATGTACACCAACTGGATGGACTCGGTTGTTGTGCTCGCATTGCCAGCTGCCTTGAAGGTCCTGTGGATGTCTGAGTGTGGGACAGTGAGCGGATGTGGAGCGGAGAGGGCTGGGGGAGGGGAGGCCAGATGGCAAGATGGGGGTGGGGGTGTGAGAACAGTGGGAGGGGTTGGCAGCAGCTGGGAAGGATCAATGCCTTTTCCCTTTCTGTGTTTGCCTGTGTTGCTATTCCTGCTCAGATGAAAGAAATTCAAATAGTTATTGATTGGTGCTGAGGGGAGAGTGCGGGGATCCGGTCTGGCTCTGTTACAGCTGCACCCAGCCCCTGCCCGGCCTGCTTCCAGCCTCGGGCCCTCAGGCCCTGCTCTGGCTCCTGCCTCCAGCCTGTTCCCAGCCCCTGCCTGGGCACCTACCCTAGTCTTTGTCTTGGGGCAGCCAAAGGAGCACATTTTAACATATGCTCAGTTAAAAACAATTCCTGACATACGCTTTCATTTAGAGCAGTCATCAGGAGCAGTTCCAGCCGAGGAGATACAAGCAGAAGTTGCTGGACATGAGCCCGGACCCCAGCCTCAGCCCCAGGTGACGGGGACAGGTTAGACCAGGGGGTAGGTGGTGCATTGCGGGGCCTGAGGGCTAATTCCAGTCTTCGCCTGGCCCAGGAGCAAAGAATGGCTCTTTCCTTTTTAAAGGGTTGTAAAGAAAAACAAGCGAGAGTGGGCCACAGAGACTCCCTGTGGCCCGCAAAGTCTAAAATACTTACTATCTGGCAAAAGTTTACTTTACAGCAAAATTTTGCTGAACTCCCCCATTTGCACTGTTCTCCTGCTTGTGGTTTTGCAGGTGAATTTTCCCCAAGTCTAAGTATTAAGAACTGAAAGCCTTGTGCTACCTCCCCACAGGCCTCAGCTGGGTCTGTGATCTCGAATCCCCGAGGGACAGGAAGGGAGCCAATCCCTCAGGGAGAGCCTGAGGCTGCTTATAAGGGCTGTTTTGGCCCCAACTGCCCTCAGTGTCCTTGTCCTCTCGGCAGGGACACCCACGGATGCTTCAACTGTAGAGGCCAATCAAGGACCGGCTCCTGCCCAGGAGTTGTTCTGGGAGCAGTGACCCCAGGGCACCTGGAGTCCAGATGCTGTGTGTCCCTCACAGGCTGCACACAGCCTCTGGCCCGGGGGTTATCCCGACTTCTCAGCAGGCTTCAGCTTTGTTGGCCAGGCTGCAGAACTGCCAGGGTCCAGGCAGTTGGGGACAGTCCAAAGGCTACAGTCCTGATGCTGGCCTCCTTGCTGGGTGACCTTGGGCAAGCTACCAAACTCTTCTGAACCTCGGCTTCCTCAGCTTTAAAATGGGGATAAACACAACTGTGAGGGTCATTTTAAGTATTAAGGATTTTTTAAAAATTCTGGTTCTACATCAGCATTTAGTAAAGATAAATGCCAAAAAAATTGTACTGCGTTTCTGGCCTGCTTACCATTGGCTGCAAAGTGCACACACCTCATTGTCGAACTGGAGCTCTGGACCGGCAGTCGGAGAGTGGGGTCTTGTTCCTGCTCTTAGAGCAGAGTCACTTGGGCAGGACCCTGCTAAAGTTCGCAGAGTGGACTCGAAGCTGCTGAATTGGGTCAACACAGGGAAAGGTTTCTTGGGGACTGCCACACCTGACGATGTGTGTCTGGAATGCCCCCTTCTCAGGGCCAGGTGCTGCGAGGGCAAAAAAAAAGCCCAGAGTCTGGCTGAGGTGCTGAGCTCACTGCTGACCCCACTCCCGAGGAGATGTGCAGGAATCAGCAGGAAGGGTCATCGACCGCCATCGGCAGCTAGGCCACGTGGGCTGCCTATCGATTGGAGGCCTCCCTCTCCCCACCCCTTCCTCATCCCTCCCCAGATGGGCAGCGTGAGTCCCTCTGGCCTTCTACCTCTGACAGCACACGGGAGGGGTGGGGGTGCACAGGGGGAGACCAAGAAATCTCCTTGATCCCTCTGGACAAAGAGATCTGGCAGCTGCATGTAATTCGGGACTCTGATAATCCCTAATTGCTAATCCGGCTCCATTTGCACATAAATGCAGCCCCTGGCTTCTGACCCCAGGGGTCCTGGGAGCCCTTGGGGGGGTTTGCCCCCCTTTATTTACTCTGTGAGTTTTCATTGGCTGAAAGCCCCTCTTGGCCTCCTGGACACTGAAAGGAAGAGGATTTCCCAAAGACGGTCCCTGATAAATCAGCATGGAAGAGAATTCCTGCAAATGGGGCTCCTCAGTAGCCAGGGCTCCAGACAAGACCCCCAGAAGAGCTGGGGAGGTGCCCATGGGGCTGGCGGGCCTGGCCGAGCTGTGGCTGTAGGACCTCAGCTTGCTGCACCCTTAGAACTGGTGTGCGGAGAAAGGGGGTCCTGGGGGAGGCCTGATAGAGACATAAAGACAGGGCATCTCAGGATTCGGAGTCGGGAACTCGCAGCTGCGGGGAGACAGGCCCTTGATGATCTGACTTAGCACAGACACAGATACAGACACAGAGAGACACGGCGTCTCTCTCTCTCTGACGTGTACGAGAATTTACCGCGTGCCCGGTACCAAACTCTGTATTTTACCAACGTTATGTCATTTAATGCCACAACAACTCTTCAAAGGGAACTCGTTAAGATTATCCTCATTTTTTAAATGAGGAAGCCGAAGCTCAGATAGTTGACGCGAGCTGCTCAGTATCTTAGTGTCTGCGACGGTTAACGCCCCTGTGTCTGACTCCAAAGGCAGAGCGCTCTGCCTTGGTCCCTCCCATGGCGGGTCCATCCCTCAAAGAGAGGACTCCAGATGCAGGCTGAGCCGGCTTCCTGGGCCTTGGAGTGTAACGGCCAAGAGCTTAGACTCTGGAGTCAGGAGCTGGGTTCAAATCTCAGCTCCACCACTTAACACGGGCAGCATGGTGGGAGCTGCAGGGCAAAGCCGCCCCCACTCCCACTCCCAGACTCAAAGAAGAGAGGCGCCAGCTCTGAGGCTCACGCTCTCCAGGGAGCTGCTCTGGCCACACCTGTTCCTCTGAGGTGAGGAAGCCATGGGGAAGTGCCCACCTGGAACCCTCCTTCTCCTCTAGATGAAGATTCTGTTTCACGTACCTGGGACACCACAGTTCCCTGCCCAAACGGCGCCACCCCCACTTCCTGTGGGGGCCTCTTCCTTGGGTCCATCCTCCAGGGCAGGCCACACTGCTGGCGGGCGTTGGAGTGTCGTGTGTGGACAAAGAAGGCAGCTGGGCTGTGGTCAGTGTGGAACCACGGTGAGTCCAAGAATCTAAATGCGAATCTGGCCTTCCAGGTTCTTGTGAGTGTTCATTTATGGAGGTATTTCATTCAATGTGTTTCTCATTTTTCAGCGTTCAGGTTTATGGTACGTGGGCCTCCATTTGTGGTTTTGCTTGGGGCCCTGCAAATGTTAGGGGCGGCCTGGCCCTAGCAGAGTCTGGAGCCAGACTTCCTGCCCAGGTTCAAGTTCTGGGTTCGGCCCTTCCTATATCAGCTGTGTGACCTTGAGTAAGTTACTAAGCCCCTCTGTGCCAGCAGTATTTTCATTGTAAAATAACAGCACCAACCTCATAGGGTTATTGCCAGAATTAAGAAAGATTATACATGGAAAGTGCTTAGAAATATTGCCGGGAACAGAGTAATGCTGACCTGGATATGACTCTTCTTTCCGTTTTGCAAAGGCTGTTCTTAGAAGGAATCCAGTGACCCCAGGTGGCAGGGCAAGGGTGTAGGGGGAGGTCAGGAAAGATACAGAGCATTGCAGCTGAGCTCCGGGGCTCTGCCCCTCTCTTGCTGTGTAACCTTTGCTAATCCCTTAGTCTCTGTGTGTCTCCTTCCTCGTCTCTAAAATGGGGATGATTTGAACAACTTCGAGCTGGAGAGCAGATGAGGATTAAATGAAAATATCTGGCAGTGTCTGATACAGTGCCCAGTACATGGTAGAGAGTTGACAGTTTCCCAGTTTTGCTTTCGAAACATCCTCGTTTCTTTGCCTTGTCTTCCCTTCCTTCTCTCTGTACTCCTCACTTGCCTTTATGGCACTTGTTTCATTTCATCTGTGCAACCACGTGAGGTCGGTTTTCCAGATTGGGAAACTGAGGCTGGGGAGGGGATGTGATTTCCCCAAGGTTACACAGGGATTCCAGAAGGGTCGGGGCTTTGGCCAACCAGCCGTGGAGAGAAAAACAGAAGGCTGCTCCCGTGGGCTGTGCACGCACTGTGCTTGGCGCTCATCTGTGGGCATGCAGTGCTCACAGAAGCCCCGGGGTGGGGAGCCTTTTTACAGTCGACGAGACCCCATTTTACAATTGACAAGACAGAGCCTCAGGACTTGAAGGGATCTTTCCATCGTTGACCCTTCTCTCTGCTCCCAGTTTTCTGCTTTTGGAAAGCGTGGTGAGTAAGCACTCCTAAAAGGGCTCCAGCTTCCAACAGGCTCCGCTTTGCAAGCTGATTTCTGACCGTCTCCCAAAGGATGGGGCATCACGGCTGTGAAACGGTTGGTACCTTCCTCCCCTGGATTGGACACCGGTTTCAAGAATTCCCCGAGGGGCTAACCTCTAATTTCAATATGTTAATGTGTGGAATCTAATGGCATATTTATTGCTTATGTAGATGCTAGTTATTTACGTGGGAAACTGATTTATCTATTAGATAATTAGTAAACTTCAATAATTGCAAAAACCTTTTAGCAATCAGTTGACATTTAATTAACATACAATAACTGTCTTATTAAATCTACATTAAATGCCTATTGGAGTTAATTAAAACTCGTACCTATGACTCCACATTCTTTGGGACTCCTCATTAAAGGCCACCAGTAAGAAACGCAGGTGGGAAAATTCCCCGGAAAGCGGTTTGTAATGAAGTTGCTTGAACAGGACTCAAACATTTACTCTTGCCTACTATGTGCTTAAAACAATGACAAGCAAGACAGAAATAGACGTTGCCTTCAAGGAACATACAGTCTGGTGAGGGTGGAGGTTCATTGATTAGTGACACAGACAACTGTCACTTGCAACTCTGACAGGTGCCATGAGGGGGAGGTAGGTGCTGGGGAGACCCCTGAGAAGGAGGATTTGACCCGGTTGTGGGGGTTAAGGTGGCTGCTTGAGCTGAGTTCTGAAGGTTAAGTAGGAGCTATCCAGGGAGAGAGGGATGAGGAGGTGCTCCAAGCAGCGGGAACAGCATCTGCAAAGACGCTGGGGATGGAGGGAGCATGGCCAGGAGGAGGGGCTGAAGGACAGTGTTGTATAGCAGGGAGCAAAGAGGAGCCTGGGGACAAGGAAGTTGGTCCTTTTTCTATGAGCAATGGGAAGTGGAAATTTGTGTGTGTGCGTGAGCGTGTGTGCACAGGATTGGACCTGTGTTCAGAGAAGATCGTTCCGGCTGCAGCTAGGAGAATGGGTTGCAGGGGACCCACACGGATGTGTGTAAGCCACTCAGGAGGCTATTGCAGTGGTCCAGGTGAGAGACACTGGTAGCTTGGACTGGACAGTAGATACTGGGAAGGACGAAGAAGTGTCGCAACAGTCAGCCCTCAACAGGAGCCAGTGGTTGGAAGGGAGGAATCAAGGAGACTTCTAGGAGTCTGGCTCTTGGAACTGGCTGGAGCCATTCATTGGAAGCAGGAACGTGGAAGAGGTCCAGATCTGGAGTGAAGACCTGGAGGTCAGTTTTGGGTATGTGGAGGATGAGTTATCCAAGAAGAGATGTGAAATAGACAGATCTGTAGGCTTTGAACTCAGAAGAAAAGTTAGGGCTGGAGATCGAAAGAATCCTCATGCTTGGGTTCCCCTCCAGAGTTCATGATTTAGGTGGTCTGAGCTGCGGGGGATTTTAATGTGCAGCCAAGTTTGAGGATGACCAGCCTAAGTAGCAAGGGTAAACATATAATGAGGATTTCATTACCTGCTGGCTCCATCCGGGCATCTCCAGCTGGTTCGGATCACCTCCACCAGACTCATTCTTATCTGCCCGTATGTACGTGCTCATATTATTGTTGATGCTGTGAGTAATAATTATATCACCCTTGTTCCTGGGTGCTCACTCTGCTCCAGGCACTGCACTCAATGCTTTGCTTCCGTTCTCTCATTTGATCTTCACAACAAAATTATGAGCTCGGTATTGTCTCTATTTTACAGACAAGGAAACGGAAGCTCTGAGAGGTATAGTGTCTTGACCGCTGTCACACAGGTGGTGTTGAGTGGATTTGAACACAACTCTGTTGGACCCCAAAGCCTCCGTGCTCCATCACTATGATACACTGCCAGTCTCCCCGTGAAACCAGGGAGAGGTTCTTGGATGTGCCCGCATCACAGAGTGTGAGTCTGACCAGGGATATGGAAGGACCCGTGAATGCCACCCTGGTCCTCAGCAAGAAACTCTTGCTCTTTGCTGGAGAAAGAAAAGAGGAATGTTTGCCAGTGGTCTTCCTTCCCTGTGAGCCGTCTTGGTTTGGAGCCAGAAAAAGCTAACAGAGAAGAGCGAGAGAATTAATGTGGATCGAATAGGTCAAGAAATTATTCCAGAGGACCCCAATTCACACATGTATCATCAAACCGTGTTGATAAGCCAGCACTTCTTAAAGCATATTCCAAAATTAAATGGTGTTACTCGGGAAACAAAGGCTTCTGTGGTCAAATAAGTTCAGAAACTGCAGGACTCCCCAGATCCTTTATCATGCGACTCTGAGGCTCCACGGGAGGGAGAGTAGACAGTTTCCTAATCTTATTGAAGCCAAGAAGGCTTCTTTTCTTTTTTCTTTCTTTAACAGAGCATTTGGCTCAGTGCTTCTTGAAGTGTGAGTCCCCCAGCCACCTGCATCAGAACCACCTGAGGGGCTTCTCAGAAAGGCAGACTCTTGGGGCCGGCCTGGTGGCCTAGTGGTTATGCTTGCACACTCTGCTTCGGTGGCCCAGGATTCGTGGGTTCAGATCCCGGGTGTGGCGGACCAGTACACTGCTTGTCAAGCCATGCTGTGGCAGCATCCCACATACAAAATAGAGGGAGATTGGTACAGATGTTAGCTCAGCGACAATCTTCCTCACCAAAAAAATAAAAAAAATTGCAGACCTTGGACCCCACCTCGCCCCTCAGATCTTGCATCAGAATCTCCCTAGATGGGCACAGAGATCTGCAATTTTGTTAACCACACAGATGATTCTGGTGCCCGTGAAGCTTTTATAACTCATTTCCTAGAAGGACTAATGTTTTGAGAGACACACTTTGGGAAATGCTGCTGCAGGCTGAATATATCTTTAACTTCCATGAATTGCTTTTTTAAAATTGATGTAGATGCTGTAATAAACAAAACACAAATTTACTTGAATTGTTGCCCCAAACCCGGAGTGGTTTTTGTTAAACATTAATGTTCTCCATCAGGGGGGCTAACAGTACAACTACCCTTTTGTGTGGGGTCAGTGGGATGTTTTGAAATTAACAAAGGGTTCTCATGTCCCCAAAGGTCAGCCTAGAGCACGTTGAAACCACCTAACGCAGGGGTTCTCCATCTGAGCTCTGAGCAGCCTGGGGATTCTGAAGGGGCCTCAGAAATGTGCAGAAAGGGAAGGAGACGTAACTCGGCCCAGCCTCTGTTTCAATCAGGGCAGTTTTACTACAATCTGCTTAAATTTTGTTTGAAATCAGCGTCCAGCTGCTTAAAAAATAAAGTTTGCTGACCACTGATGCAATTCCTTCATTTGTCAGAGGAGGGATCTGTGACCCAGAGAGGGAAAGAGACTTCTCCACAGTCACCCAGCCGGCCAGTGGCTGAGCGGGAAGGAGCCTTCCCGGCCAGCACTCGCCCGAATCGCTGTCCAGAGTGCCAGGCTGTTAAAATGCAGCCCACGGCCGGGCGGCCAAAGTCAGCTGTAAGTCAGAGCCGCATGCAGCCGAAGAGCGCCTGCGTCGCCCTCCTTGGGGCTGACCTCCCTCCCTGGCCTCTCGGCTCCTCTCCTCGCTGCCTTTTCCGAGCACCTAAGCATATGTATGAAGCGGAAATCAAACGCCTGCCTCGGACTTGACAGAACTGCTGAACTAAGAGCCATATAATGTCCTCTGCTGAAGGACATCACCTTGTCAAGATAAAGCTCGGTAGGCACTCCGCAGGAAGCCGGGCTTCCAGGGCGGGATCATGCATATTCATGGGGGCTCTGAGCCTGCCCACTGCTCCACCCCCGGCTCCCTGCCGGCTCGCTGACCAGCCTGGGCACCCTGGGGGTGGTCTGGAGTCAAGGGGACATGGTTCTTCCACTGCCCACCTCTTACTGGGAGTGGGCGCTGGAGGGGGCCGATCTCCTGCCTCTGTGGATTTCAACTCTCCTGTTAGCATTATCTGCACTCTGCAGCTTTGGCGACCCAGCAAACTCCTAAGCATGGCATTCAAGACCCCTTGTGAGGGACCCTGGCCTCCCTCCATAGCGTTTCTGTGGACTCCGCCCAAGAACCTCATGGAGCTTTTTCTTCCCTTTGCCCTCCCCTCCAGGCCCTCTCACAAGACGGTGCTTTTGCTCAGCGTGGCCCCCTGCCTGGGATTCCCTCTCCCGGTTCTCCCCTTGGTGAACCCCCATCGTCCCTTCAAGGTCCGGCTCAGATGTCTGTGCTTCCTGAAGCGTTCCCCGGCCCCTCACACTGGTTTGTCCCTAGCTCCTCTTGGCAACCTGACAACATCCCAGCGTTCTGGCACGCCCCTCATCTTTTACACTTTCATGACTTATTTACGTCTCTTTCTCCCTTTCCGCTGAGAGCTCCTTGAGGTCAGGGCAGCACCTCCAGAACCCACTCTAGGGCCCTGTCTGGAGTGGGGACAAGTGAGTGTGAACTGATGCTCTGGTCACTATCCCTGTGTGTATGTGTTTGCTCGGGCCGCCATAACAAAGTACCACAGTCTGGGGGCCTTCGATGGCAGAAATGTGTTCTCTGACCATTCTGGAGCCTGGAAGTCTGAGATCAAGGTGTGGGCAGGGTTGGTTTATTCTGAGGCCTCTCTCCTTGGCTTGCAGACAGCTGTCTTCCTCCTGTGTCCTCACGTGGTCTTCCTTCCGTGCCTGCCTGTGTCCTGGTCTCCTCTTCTTATAAGGACACAGTCATACTGGATTAGGGCCCACCCTAATGACCTCATTTTACCTTAATCACCTCTTTAAAGATCTTACCTCCAAATCCACTTACATCCCGAGGTGCTGGGGGCTAGGCCTTCAATGACTTTGAGGCGTACAATTCAACTTGTAACACCATGTAACAAAATCACTTCCACAGTTAGCAGCTTAAGACAATGACTTCATTATGCTCATGGATTCTGTGGGTCAAAGTTTTGGACTGGACACCGTAGGGGTGGCTTGTCTCTGCTCCATGACATCTGGGGCCCTAGCAAGGAGAACTCAAAGGCTGGGGCCGGAGTCCCTTGAGGGCTCACTCCTTCACAAGTCTGGCAGGTGAGCTGGGATGACACACAGACCAGGACTGGGACGGGAATGCCCACAGGTGCCTTTCCAGGTGGTTTGACTTCTTCCCAACACGGCAGCCTGAGGAGAGCTGGGCTTCTCACTGGTGGCTCGGGGCTCCAGGAGCAAACGTTCTAGCCAACAAGGCAGAAGTGCATCACCCTTGAGGACCAGCCCCGGGGGCACACGGCCTCTCTTCCCTTGTGCTCCGTGGGATGAGCAGTCACAAGCGTACCCAGATTCAAGAGACAGGAATGAGGCTCCTCCCACTTGTCGATGGGACAGTGACAAGGCCACACCGGAGAGGGGCATGTGGCAGGTGGAACGCTGTTGTGGCCATCTTTTTGGAAAGTGCAATCTGCCGCAACTGAGCTAAAGAGAATTCAAAGGGACACCTTGCAGTCATCATTGTGGGGCATGTTGAAGTTGGTTGCAGTCAGGGGAAAACAAGGCTTGTTCTCTTGTTATCCTTGGAACGTTACGTTGCATATATGCGTATTTCTGGGTTCAGCATCTTTACGCTTCATGCTTGTCCATTCTAACGACCACGCCTATCATCTGCTAGCTATGCGGCTTTGGACGTCCATGAACTCTTCCTTGCAGACTGTTCAACACAGGGCCTGAAGCATGATAAATACCCGTGGTTTTGGAGTTCCCTGTGGATTGAGCGTTTTAGAATCATCTGTTTGTTTTATCAGCATGCATTTCTCCACTGCCTTCAGGGGGCCCCACACTATGTTTAGGAACCTGTCTATCACTTGCACAGTAAACAGTATTTGTGGATTTTGTCATTCAACAAACACCGTCATTGTTCAGTCATTCAACAAACGCTGTGATGGCGTCCACCCTGGGGAAAGAAGAGGCTCTTGGCAGAGGGGGCCGCTCCTCAGCTAATGCTGTGCTCGAGATGCAACGGGCGGAATTCTAATAGCATCCGTGTGTTTCATTTTGCCCATTACGACACCATTATATTTTAAAGCTTGTCTTTCTAACTCTCCTATTTTTCTTCTAGACGGCACCCCTGCTAGGTGGCTCCAGTTTCTCTAACCATTAGGAAGGTATTACAGTTACTGGAGATTCATCTATCATTTTATGAGCCTCTTTCAAGAGAGGAAATAACAGGTTGTTTCAAGTGTGAAGTGACAGTTCGCAAAGCCCCATGGAACAAGCGTCCTGCTCCTGGGGGACCAGCCCAGCGGTGTTTATCTTTGACACAATGAGCAAAAGATCAGAAATGATTACAACAAATGGCAGAGTAAACAATCCATCTGTAGCAAAGGGCACCTGCCCAAATGCCGGAAATTGGATCCACACACAGCTGCCAATTCCAGACTGTGGACTGATGGCTCCATCGCGTCTCTGAGGGATGTGGCCGGTGGCAGGGTCCAGGCTCGCCCATCCCCACCCTAAATGCCTTGGCAGGAGGACCTAAATCTGAGTCCCTTCGGTGGCTCATGTCCCCTTAGCCTCAAGTCCAGCCTCCCTACCCTAGCTCAGAAAGCCCTGTGTGATGTGGGACTTGTCTGTTTGACCTGCTGCTTTGTCCCCACCGCCCAGAGCTATGTCTGGCATAGACCAGACATTCAGTAAATATTTGTTGGTAGAGGGAATGAGTGGTCTGGCCCCTGCCTAACTCTCCAGCTCCATCTCTTGCTTCCCTCTCCTGTAGTCTTCATGGAATTTCTTTCACTTCCTAGAATCAGCATGCTTTATTTTTCCCTCCTTTGCCCATTCTGCTCCTTCTGCTTGGAACACTCTCCTCCTCTTCCTCCTGGTTAACTCCAGACCCCCTGTATGTCTTAGCTCAGATGCCCGTTCTTCTAAGAAGACTTGCCGGAGCCCACTGCCCCAGACCAGCCCACCTTAGTGGCCCTTTCTCTAGCACATTCCTTTTCATAGTTTCTATGTTCCCCACTAGGGTGTAGGGTCTCTGAGGGTGACAATGGTGTCTTGCTCACTGCCAACACTAAAGTCTCACACTCTCTTTCCACGGTGGAGAGCTGCGGCGGGGAGGCAGCCGTCCAGGCAGGGACTCCATTCCTCAACCTTCCATCTGTGGGACTGCCTTTTACAGTGGAATAGGAGGGGAGGAGAGACATGTCCCTTCTGGATCAAAGTGGTCAATAGGGGGCACCGAATCCTTCGCACCCTCTCTCTTCCTTCATTCTTCAACCAGTTGCAAAGGATCTCATGAAGGACTCTTTGGGGATGCTAGATGGAAGCACCCTGAATTCCTGAGCTCCCTGAGAGAGGACCAAAGGGAACATCTATGTTGGGCTTGGCATGAGTGTGAAATGAACTCCTACTGTGTTAGCCACTGATATTTGGGGATGCTTGTTATACCTGCCAGCATTGATTGACTAATTACTGCTTTGCCTCAACAAGTATTTGTTAAAAGTAGAGCCACACCATGTCTGGGCAGCCACCCGGGCCAGCACTTCCCAGGAGCCCACGGTGTGGCTGTGGAGGGCACTTTGGAAATCAGTACACATCATCATTAAAGCATTACTTTGTTAGATTAAATGGACTGAACCTGGGACCATTGGGCAACATAAAGATTCTTTTCTCGTGGACAGAAATAGCATTATTCAATACAGAGCATCTTCATTAAAATAGGCAACGAGCGGCCTTTGAACTAGCCCATTAGGTAGGATGAGAGTTACTTTCTCCCTCAACCCTGGTCCCATTAAGTCCTGTAGAGTCCACCTCCAGCCTTCGTTTATCTTCTCTCTGTCTCCACTGCCCACCCAGGGTTCAGTCCTTCTCATCTCTCAACAGAACCGCCCGAGAGCCTGTGGGCTGGTCTCCCCTCCATGGTCAGATTTGGCCAACAATCACTGTTACGTGTGTTTACCATCTGCCACATCACAGGCCATATGGGTCTTCTAAAACCCAGAACTGACCTCTTTGCCACCTGTTGCCTTCGGGGAAGACCACATTCCCTACCTAACATTTGAGACCCTTGAGGGTGTGCTTCCTGCTTCTCTCTCCTGTCTTATCTTCCATGAGTCTCCTTTATCCACATAATATTTCAGAGGCTCTAAGCCCCCCTTCTCCCACTCATGCCCTGGGCATTTCTGCATCCAAGACTTTGCTCATGCTCTTGCTCCTATCAATGCACGGCCAGGCTTCAAGCCTCCACCCAAATGGTAACTTTTCCAGGAAGTCTACCTAGACTGTCCTCTGAAATCCCACAGTCACTTAGCTGTGCCTCTTTTAGGACCTGTCCTGGGCTGGGTGTCCCTGAAAGCAGAGCCTGAAGAACAGGCTTGTGTGTGTCGAATGTATTTGGAAAGTGGTTCCAGGGAGCAAGTGTGAGGATTTAGAGGAGTGGAATGGGAAGGAGGAAAAGCCGACACAAGGACGGGTTGCTGAGTTGACCATCATTCAAGGCCTTAAGAAATGAGTCTTCGAGTGTCTGCCTGGGGGGATGAAAGGTGCCCCACAGGCATCAACCGCCTCCCCTTCCGGGTTGCACATGCGTGTTCCCAGCAGGTTCCCACTGATTCCTCTCCCTGTGACTTCAGAGAAGGCGGGGTCAGGAAGTGAGCGGCACGTGTCACGGACTCAGACCTGGCTCTGTCTGGTTGCACCTGCAGGAAGCTGGCCAAAGCCTGTGCAGAGCTGGTCACTCGGTGGTGGCTGGGGTGACAGGCGTGCCGAGATGTTCTGAAGTGGCGTGTGAGAGGTGTCTGACACCCGGGCCTCCTCCCAGTCTATGCACTCTTACATTTTTTGTGTACATATTGTTTTCTCTGTCTAATCTGGGGCTTCTTTGAAGACAGGGACTGTATTTTATGGCCGATACCCAGCGTGAGTCCTCATACACGGGAGAGCTCAAATATGCCGAATGAATGAATGAAAAGGTTCAGATGATTGTTGTTCTCTGCAGAGGAAAAATATAAAACATACCCAAAGGAGATCTTCCTTCAGTGTGAATTACAAGAGTGGGGAGCGGGGTGGCTATACCATACCCAGAGAAAACCCGGAACGGAACGATGATATAATAGAAGCTAATATTGACTCAGTGCTTACCACATGCCAGGTGGTTCCAGTGCTCTCTGGATGAGCTTATCTGATCTTCACAACAGCCCAATAAAGTTTTATCATTATTATTCCCATTTTACGGGTAGAGAAATGGAGGCAGAAGCCTTGCTCAAGGTCCCGTGGTCGTGAGCGATAGGGCTGGATTTGGACCTGCATAGTGGTCCCATTCCCACATCTGGGTGCACACCCACCACATGGCGCAGTAGGTGACACCCAGGACAGGGTAGGGCGGCTGCCTGGAGCTCCTTACCACTTAGACCCTGGAAGCTGGGAGGGGCAGGGGATTTATTATAGTTTATTTGTACTAAAGCTTCTGATAAAGTCTGCAAGTGTATGTTACATTCTTCTTAGCTCCTGTCTCTTCCCAGTGGGGAGGGACGAAATGTGGGGTTTAATCTTCTAAGCGTTTCTCTCTGTCTCTCTCTCACTCTTTTTTCTTGCAAACCAGTAAGGAAAGAACATTCTGATTTGAATAATAGGCACAGGATATTCACAGAAGAAGAAATACAAATAATCAATAAGGAAATAAAAGTTCACTTGCCTTATAAACAAAGAAACATAAGTTTAAATAATAATATGACTTTTTCCACCATCACAAAAGCAGACTTATTTTCTTGCTGCATGATTGTGGCCGGGGTTGGCCAAGACCTCAGGGAGCAGGTTCTCCCATTCACTGCTGGTGTCTTTCCAGGGGTAATTTGGCAATAAGCATCAGAAGCCTTAAAAGTTTGCATGTGCTTTGATCCAGTGGTCCCTTCTGGAACAGATCCTAAAGAAGCAGTCAAGGATGTATGCACAGATTTAATTATATGTGTATTTACCAAAAAGTCGTTGATGATAGTGAAAAAGTGAAATCAACTTAAGTGTCCAACAATGGGGCTGGTCACATATCACAGGGGATCAGCAGGCAGTCATTGAAAATGATGCTATAGAATAATATTTAGCGGCACAGAAAGTGAATGTGATAAAGGGTTAAGTGAGAAAAAGCAGGTTACAAATCAGATGAACTGGTGGAGGCGATCAGACGTGTACACAAACAACTTGAACACATTGGTCAGAAGGACTCCAGCCAGCCTAGCACCAGGGGAGAAAAATGCACAGACTCTGGAACCGGACGGTCCAGATGCCAACCCCGGCTCTGCTACAAGCTAGCCACGCGAGTTTGGACAAGTGCCTCAGCCTTCCTGTGCCTTCGTTTCCTCACCTGTAACATGGGCATTCATCAGAGCAGCTACCTAAATGAGTTGGCACGTGCTAAGAGCTTTGAGGTGTGCCTGGCACCAAGTAAGCAAGATGTGAGAGTGTTAAGCAAACGTATTCGGTGCTGGATCAGACATCAAAGGAAAGGCTGTGGAGAAAGAGTTCATTCTCTTGCAGGAGATGGGGACCAGCCTCAGGGAGGCAGCGGCACCTTCTCAGGTCTTGAATGACACGCAGGGCTTCCGGAGGTGGAGAAGCCTTCCTTCTCCAGCTCTCCCTGAGAGGCCAGCTCCGAGGCTGCCTCTGAAAGGAGGCTGGGAGGGTCCTCTCGCTGAGCCACCCGGGGCCCTGGAGGTACATGGCTGCAGGAACACTGCACGCCTTTCCGGGGAGGGTTGACCCTTGGGCTCTGGAGCAGCTCCACTCTGCGGCCCTGGCCAGGCCTTCTCTTTGTCTGCTCGCACTCTTCATTTCCAGTTTTGATGAACACAGCAGGCCTGCCAGTTAAGTTTTAGGACAGAAGGTTAAACCTTGTTTTAAGAAATAAGCTTGCTTTTCAAAGAGATTTACAAACAAATTTATATTAAATGAAACAGTTATATTTTTACAACAGTTTCTGCTGAGCCAAATTCTTGGAAATATATTTATCTTACAGAATTCTTCGATTGCTGAGCCTGGAGTGACCATTCAAATGACGCAATTGATAGATGGAGAGATGATAGCATGATACTGGAAAGTCTTACCCATGAGGTCATGGCAGAGCTAGGGCCAGCGTTCAAGCGTCTAGACTCCCACTTAAGTAGGTGGGGACAGAGCTACAACCCTGGTGCTAGAGTCAGAGGAAGTAAAAGCAGGCAGATTTTTGGCTCAATATCAAGATGACTCTTTTAACAGATAAACCTGTCCAGAACTGAAGTGGGCTGCTTAGAGATAGTGAGCTCCCCATCACCAGGAGCATGTAAGCCAAGACTGAAGGACCCTTGGGAAATGGTGCTACTATATTAATTGTTAATTAATGGTGCTACTAATTAATTAATTTGAACTCTGAGATTTCAGCTGTGCCATGATCTTTCATCTTTTTTTAAATTAATCATTTGAACAATAAAATATTTCAAACATGCAGAAATGAAAGTAAAAATAATGTAAGAGACACACATATCTCACCACCCAGATTTAAGAGGTTAACATTTTGCTCTATTTGTTGCAGCCCTCTCTTTTTTTGAGGAAGGAAAATCTTGGGTATGGCTAAAGTCCCCTTTTTCTTTCCTTATCAGAGGTAACCATTAGCTTAAAGTTTTTTTTAAAAAAATTAAATCATTCCATACTAGTTTTTATACATTTAATGCATATATACGTAACCATGAACAATATGTGGTATTGCTTCTCCTGTTCTTAAACTTAACCTAATTGTATCATACCGACTGTATCTTTTTGCAACTGATGTTTTTCGTGTAATTTTATGCTTCTGAGACTTAACCATGTTGATGCATGGAAATATAGTTTATTTATTTCACTACCTGTAGAGTAGTTCATTGTATGAATGAACTGCCCTTGATTTATTTATTTACTATTCATGGACATTTAGATTGCTTCTTAATTTTTTTTTCTATCAAAATATTGCAAGGTGGAATTTGCTGGATCATATTATGGGAACATCCTCAACTTTGCCAAATGTGAACAATTTACTCTTCAAAATAGTGTGACATTTATAGCCTCAGCAACAGGGAAAGAGTTCCTTGTTCCTCCCATCCTCCCAAATATGTGGTATCAGCCATTTTAATTTTTTTTTCCTTGAAGAAGATTCGCCCTGAGCTAACATCTGTGCCAATCTTCCTCCACTTTATATGTGGGTCGCTGCCACAGCATGGCTGTTGAATGGTGTAAGTTCGAGCCCAGGATCTGAACCTGCAACCTGGACTGCCGAAGTGGAGCATATCAAACTTAACTGCTTCACCATGGGGCCAGCCCTCAGCCATGTTAATTTTTGCTAATCTGATACGCATGAAAAATCATCTCAGTGTTGCCTGCATTTATTTTTCTTTCCCTCTTTCCTCCCTCCCCCCCCCCCCCCCCCCCCCCCCCCAGATATAATACTTATGAGGACCTCCAGATATCTTTGCTCTTGACTTTCAAAGAAATACTTCCAACATTTCACCATTATGGATGGTACATGCTACTGGTTTTGGGTAGATAACTCTTATCAGGTTAAGGATTTCCTTCTAGCTTAAGAGGTTTTCAAAAATCATAAATTAGTATTGCTGAATTTTATGAAATACTTTTTCTAAATCTATTGAGATGATGGTTTTTCTACTTTAATTTGTTCATCTGGTGAATTAAAATGATAGATTTTCTTTTCTTTTTGCTCTGGTTCTTAAAATAAGGAAAAATACTTCAGATGTAATTGAAGCTTCATATGCTCCGCATCGATCTCATTTTTTTCCCTCCCTCCCTTGAGGCAAATACCACCCTCAATTCAGTGTTTATCATTCTCATGCATATTTTCCTACTATTGCTACATATGTATGTATCATAAACAATATGTAGTGTTGTTCTGCATGTTTTCAAAGTTTATATAAATGGTATCTTCCTATGCATATTCTATAATTTGCCTTTCCATTTTGATACTTGAAGCTAGTTCATTCCAGTTACTATTTGACATTGCATTGTGTTACTATACGGAACGTGTAGTATCTCGTTCTGTATAGTAACGTATATATATCCTCCTTTTGTTTAGGAACGCTAAAGTTGTTCCTAATTTTTAGTTATTGCAAACAATGGCAGGGATAAGTATTCTCATAAAAGACCCCTTCTGCACAAAGCAAAACTGCCTTGTCGAGCCATAGAATATGCTCTTTTTCAAAGTTGTTAAATATGGCCCAATTTCCCCCAATGCATGCTCCCAGAAGCATAAGCAGAGATCTGTTTTGCCATATCCTCTCCCATGCTTGGTATTGTCAGCCTTTTAATATTTGCTCGTCTGATGGCTACAAAATGATTTTTCATTGTTGTTTTAATTTGAATTTCCCTAATTTACTAATGAGACTGAGAATCTTATATATATTTTTTACCACACTGCTGTTCATATCTTTTGCCTTCTTTTTCTTATAATTTGAAGACTTTTATGTCTAAGAGTATACATGGATGTATTCTGAATGATCATCTTTTGTTGGTCATATGCATTACAACGATATTCTAGTCTGTGGCTTAAGTTGAAGACATAACTGATCAGGATAAGTACAGAGTGAATACTCACGGAAATCACTACTCCATTTGAAAAAGTCGCCAGCTCCAGAAATCCCTCTTGTCCCTTCCTAATAATATATTTTTTAAGATTTTACTTTTTCCTTTTTCTCCCCAAAGCCCCCCGGTACGTAGTTGTATATTCTTAGTTGTGGGTCCTTCTAGTTGTGGCATGTGGGACGCCGCCTCAGCGTGGCTCGATGAGCGGTGCCATGTCTGCGCCCAGGATTCGAACTGGTGAAACACTGGGCCGCCTGCAGCAGAGCGCGAACTTAACCACTCGGCCACGGGGCTGGCCCCCTTCCTAATATTTACTTTCCCTCTCCTGGGTGTAACCAATGTCTTGATTTTATTTGTGACCTTCTTTCTTTTTTGTCTAGTTTAGCCACTTATGTAGGCTTCCCTAAGTACTATAGGTTAGTCTTGCCCGCTCTTGAGCTTTGTATAAGTGAAATCATTTTGTAGTTTTTCTTTTACGTCTTGTTGCTTTGACTCGACACGTGTTTCTAAGATTAATCCTGGAGATGTGTAGCTATAGTTCCTCATTTTCACCGCTGATGGTATTTTATCAAATGAACATTCCACAATTTATTTATCCATCCTACTGTTGATTTGTTTTTTCCCCTCCAGTTTTGGAGTATTTCAAACGATCTCACCATGAGCTCTTGAACGTATCTCCTGGCGCACGTGTCCGTGAGTTTCTCCAGGGACTATACTTAGGAGACGAATTTCTCAACCTTTAGGTATGCATATTTCAGCGTTGTTAGAGAGTGACAAACTATTTTCCAAAGTGGCTGTTGCAGCTTGTCTTCCACTTTGCTTGTGGTAGCTATTGTTGAACCAAGTTTTTAATTAAAAGGCAGTCAAATTTATCAATATTTATCTTCTCTTGGAGTGCCTTGTTTAAGAACTCCTTCTTTACCCTGAAGACATTTTCCTATTTTTCCCTGTTTTAAAGTTTGCCCTTTTCTATTTCGGTTTTTAATCTACCTGGAAATAATTTTTGTGTGTGATGAAAATGGAGGCATCTAATTTTACTTTTTTTTGCATAAGGATGGCCAATTGTTCTAGTGCCATTTATTGAAGAATTCATTCTTTATTGATTTGTGACATCACCTTTGTCATACATCAAGTGTCCGCTTAAAGGTAGATCTTTTTATTGAGGAAAGTATACTTTTTTTTTTTTTTTGCAGATTGGTACCTGAGCTAATGTCTATTGGCAATCTTCCTTTTTTTCTCTTTCTCCCCAAAGCCCCCCAGTACATAGTTGTATATACTCTAGTTGCAGGTCTTTCTGGCTCTGCTATGTGGGACCTGTCTCAGCATGACTTGATGAGCGGTGCTAGGTCAGTGCCCAGGATCTGAACCAGCAAAACCCAGACTGCCGAAGCGGAGTGCGAACTTAACCACTCAGCCACGGGGCTGGCCCCGAGAGTACACTTTCGTTTACCACTTTATTTCTTTAATGGCTTGATTTATTCAGGTTTCCTTGAGCTAATTTCGGTAATTTTTATTTTCTACAAATATAAAATTTCTTTAGGTTTTCAAATTTAAAAACACAAAGCTGATTGTAGTCTATTGTGATTTTCGAGGTCTCTATTTTAGTTATAGCCTCTCTTCATTCCTAATTTTGGATATTTATGCCTTTTCTCATTATTACCTTGTTCAGTCTTGTTCAAAGTCTATTTTATTAGTTTTTAAAAAAAAGAGAAATAAGTAGCTTTTGTCTTTGTTGATTCTTTCTATTGCTTTCTTTTCATTTCATTAATTTTTACTCAATTTTAACATGTCCTTTCTTGTATCTTTCTTCTGTTTCTGATCTTTGTATTGATTCTTGAGTTGAGCAGTGCTGCTTTATTTTCTTTCTTTTATTTTGAGCAGCACATTAGCAGTTTCAACTCCTCTTCTATGTACTCTTCTGGCTGAATAATTTTCATGTGCAAGCTTTAATGACAGGCCATGCCAAATACTTCATAATTTCTATTGTTACGCCCTCTTTCACAAGGACCTATTTAGTAATGCATTATGTAGTAATGCATTTTAAAGTTTCCAACATATTTGTTTGTTTTGTTTGAATTCACTTTTATGGTTTCTTTCTAGCTTATTTCTATCGTCACAAGAGGAGATGGTCTATATGATATTGATTTTTTGGTGTTGGTTGAGATGTCCTTTGTGTCATAGCATTATATGTGCTCATTTTTAAAGAAATTCCTCATATGTACTAGGAAAGAATACATTTTCTCTATTTATTGGTTGAGGGCTCTCTACATATTTACTAGAAAATGCGTTGATTTAGTTATTCAAAACATTTATCTTTAATAATATTTTTGTCTGCTTGATATATAATTTCTAAAAGAAGCTTGTTGAAATCTCCCACTATGTTTCTGTATTGGTCATCTTTTTCTTTGTAATGGTGTCTGTTTCTGTAATGTATATTTTGAGGTAGTTTTGTTAGGTGCATATAAATTCATTATTGTTATATTTCCTCGGTGGATTATTTTCTTTATAAGATATATGTGTGTAATATATATATATATACTGAATTATGTAAAGTATTGTACTTTGTTTTATTTTGTCTGATTTTAATATTGCTACACCAGTTTTTTGTTGTTGCTGTTGGTAATTGTATGGTGTATCTTTCCTGTGCCTTCATTTCAAAATTTATAGCTAATTTTATTTCAGGTGTGTCTGTTGTAAATATTTTACTGAACTTCAATGTAATCTTATAATCTCTTTATTTTAGTAGGTTGACTTAATTTTTTTACATTTGCCTTAAAAACAGAGCCTGAAGCAGTTCCAGGGCATTAAGAGAGAGAAAGAAAAGGGAACTGAGGCAGAGGAGAACGGAAGGCAATGGAAGGACTTCACAACAACCCGTGAGACAATGCTGAAGCTCGACAGGTGCACCTGCTTGGCCCCTCGGTACATTTCTGCACACGCTGTACAGGCACACTCATGCCTTGGAAAAGTCCATTGAAGAGAAGAAAGGAAAAGGAATTTATCTGCTGGCTCCTTTTTATCTCCCATCTCTACTTAGTCAGAGCGGCCCTGGGGATTTAACTCACCTGAACTTCAGGTCGAGTTACCTAGTCCTTGCACTGTGGCATAAAATGTCAACTGAGTGGGAGAAGGCAGAGGCAATGGCCTCTGGCCAAAGGCCCACACAGAGTTGATTGTCACGTGATGCTCTGCAGCAGAGCAAGATGCTGAGTGTCTGGGAGACAGGTGGGGCCAAGAGAATGTGAGGGTGTGCACGAGAAGCATCTCATGCAATGTTCACTGTAATTCCTTATATGTTTGTACTTACTGTTTTACCATCTTATTTTGTGTTTTATGGTTTCTGTTCTTTGCTTTATTTTTTCTCCTTTTCCTGCCTTCTGTTAAACTGGAAAAGTTTTCTACATCTTCCCCCGCTCCTGTAAAAACACCTTATTTTCCCCTGTTGCAGTTTGGAAAATGGACTGTATTTTTATTTTATAGTGGTGATTCTTGAGTTTGTACGTACTTAATTACATACAGAGACTTAATTACACATTTTTCTAATAGATTTAAAAGTCATTCAATATTTTTATCCTCTTCCAAAGCATGACACAGACTTTAATCCTCTTTAACTGCTAATTGAACACCCCTCCCATCTTGTTCTCATTCTTTTTAATTATAGTTTCACCTATTATTAACAAAATAATTGTCTCTTTTTCAGTTTATAGTTAATTAAATTTACTGACATATTTTGTTTCCTATCTCATTTGCTTTCCTCTGAACTCACTTGTTTTCTTGCTGAAGTATATCCTTTAATAGTTCTTTTTTTGTTTGTTTGTTTACTAGAACTTATCTTTTTAGGAGTTTAGACTTACAAAAAAAATTGAGAAAATTGTTCAGAGATTTCTCATATGCCTTGTACAGTCTCCCCTATTATCAACATCTCACATTAGTGTGACACATTTATTACAGTTAGTGAACCAATATTAATACATTGCTACTAACTAAAGTCACACTTTATTCAGATTTCCTTAATTTTTAGCTAATGTCCTTTTTCTCTCCCAGGACCCCGTCTAGGATGCAGCATTACATTTAGCCATCACATCTCCTTAGGTTCCTTTTGACTATTGCATTTTCTCAGACTTTCCTAGTTTTCAATGACCTTGACAGTTTGAAGAGTACTGGTCAAGTATTTTGTAGGATGCCCTACTACTGGAATTTGTCTGACATTTTTCTCATGATAAGACTGGGGTCATGAGTTATTGGGAGGAGGATCGCAGAGGAAAAGTGCCATTTTCGTCACGTCATATCATGAATACATGACATACTTCCAATATGGCTTGTGACTATTGATGTTGGCCTTGATCACCTGGCTGAGGAAACGTTTGTCGGGTTTCTCCACTGTGAAGTTTATTCTCCCCCACACCTTGCCACACCCCTTCCATATTATGTACTTTGGAAAGAATTCACCATGTGCAGCCCACACCTAAGGAGTGGGGAGTTATACTCCCTTTCCTTGAGGGCAGAGCATTTATATAAATTATTTGGAACTCTTGTGCATGGGAGATTTGTCCCTTTTCAATCATTTATTTATGTAAGTATGAGCTCATGGATATCTATTTTATACTTTGGGTTATAAGCCAATACTACTTTACTTATTTTGTTGCTCATGTTGTCCCAGATTTGACCACTGGGAGCTTTTTCAATTGACTTTGGTCCTCCTTTGATACACCTCCATCAATATGTTGTTGTTTTTGACATTTTCTTGTCTGCAAGACAAGGCACTTTTCATAGTCTGCATTCCTTCCTGGGATCTCTGACTTTTTAATTGATTTTTAAAAAAAATTTGTATACTTTAAGATTCACTCATTGTGCTGTAAAGTTCTACAGGTTTGACAAATGTATGTTGTCCAGTATCAACCATTACAGTATCATACAGTGTACACTGCTCTAAAATATTCCCCATACTTCATTTATTCATTGCTCTGCCCTACCCCCAAGCCCCTGGCAACCAATGATCATTTGACTGTCTCTATCGTTTTGCCTTTTTCAGAATGTCATGTAGTTGGAATCACACAATATGTAGCCTTTTCATACTGTCTTCTTTCATTTAGCAGGATGTATTTAAATTTCCTCCAAATATTTTTGTGGTTTGATAGCTTGTTTCTTTTGTTATTGCTAAATAATATTCCATTGCATGGATGTACCACAGTTTGTTTATCCATTCACCTATTGAAAGACGTCTTGGTTGCTTCCAATGTTTGAAGATTGTAAATAAAACTGCTATAAACATTTACACGCAGGTTTTTGTGTAAACATAAATTTTCAGATCAATTGAGTAAATACCTAGGAGTGTGCTTGCTGGATTGTATGGTAAGGCTATGTTTAGCTTTGTAGGAAACTGCCAAACTGTCTTCAAAAAGTAACTGTACCATTTTGCATTTCCGCCATCAATAGGTGAGAGCTCCTACTGCTCCACATCCTCATCAGTGTTTGATATTTCAGGTTTTAAATTTTCTATTTTTATTTTAGCCTAATAAATATAGTATCTCATTGTTTTAATTTGCAATTCTCTGATGACAAATGATATTAAAACATATTTTCATATACTTATTTGCTATTTGTATTTCTTCTTTGGTGAGGTGTTTGTTCAGATCTTTTGTCCATTTTTCAATTATGTTATTTGTTTTCTTATTATTAAGTTTTAAGAGTTCTTTGTATATACAGGTATATGTGTTACAAATATTTCCTCCAATCTGTTGCTTTTCTTTTGATTTTCTTAACAATGTCTTTCACAGAGTAGAAGCTACTTTTAATAAAGTTTAACAGATCAATTTTTTCTTTCATGGATCATGCTTTTGATGTGGTATCTAAAATCTCATTGCTAAACCTAGTATCACATAGATTTTGTTTGTCACATAGAGCTATGTTTTCTTTTAGAAGTTTTATAGAATTGCATTTTATATTTAGGTCTATGACTCATTTTGAGTTAATTTTTCTGAAAAGTGTAAGATCTGAATCTAGATTTCTTTTTTTTAAATTTCAATTTGTTTCTGGGATCTCTATTCTGTTCCATTGGTCTATGAGTCTATTCTTTCTTTAATACTATCCTGTCTTGATTAGTGTAGATTTATAGTAAGTCTTGAAATTGGGTAGTATCATTTCTGCAACTTTGTTCTTCTTCAATTGTTGGCTGTTTTGAATCTTTTTCCTTTCCATATAAACTTTACACTCACTTTGTTGATATCCACAAAAAGCTTTTTGGATTTTTATTGAGATTGTGTTAAATCTATAGATTAAGTTGGGAAGAATTGACTTAACAATTTTGAGTCTTACTATCATGAACATGGAATATCTCTCCATTTATTTAGATTTTCTTTCATTTATTTCATTAGGATTTGTAGTTTTTCTTATATAGATCCTGTACATATTTTGTTAGATATGTATCTAAGCATTTCATTTTTTTCATACTGTTTTAAATGATATTGTGTTTTGAATTTTAAATTCCAATGATTAATTGTTGGTATACATAGAAGCCATTTACTTTTGTATATTAGCCTTATATCTTGCAACCTTGCCATAATCACTTACTAGTTCCAGGAGTTTTTTTGGTTGAATCTTTGGGATTTTCTACATAGACAATCAAGTTATCTCCAAAAACAGATAATTTTCCTCCTTCCTTCCCAATTTATATACCTTTTATTTCCTTTTCTTGTCTTATTGCATTAGCTACGACTTCTAGTATAAGTGGTGTGAGGGAACATACTTGCCTTATTCCCGATCTTAGGAGAAAACATTAAATTTTTCACCACTATGTATGATGTTAGCTGTAAGGCTTAGGTAGTGTTTTTTTAAAAATCAAGTTGAGGAAGTTCCCCTCTATTCCTGATTGGCTGAGGTTTTTTTTTTTTTTTTTTTTTTTGTAATTATCAGTGAATGTTGGATTTTGTCAAATGCTTTCTCTACATCAATTGATACGATCTTCTTTAGCCTGTTGATGGGGTGGGTTATATCAATTGATTTTTAAATGTTGAAACAGCCTTGATTTCCTACTTGGATATATCCTACTTGGTTGTGGTGTACAATTCTTTTTCATGTATTGTTGGATTCAATTTACTAGTATTTTGTTCAGGATTTTGCATCCATGTTCATGAGAGATTTTAGTCTACAGCTTTTCTTTCTTGTAATATGTTTAGCTTTGGTATTAGGGTGATGTTGGACTCATAGAATGAGTTGGTAAGTGTTCATTCAGCTTCTCTTTTCTGGAGAAGTCTGTAGAGAATTATATCATTTCTTTCATCAATGTTTGGTAGAATTTAGCAATGAAACCACCTGAGCCAGTGCTTTCTTTGTTGGGAGGACATTAATTGTTAATCTAATTTATTTACTAGATATAGGCCTATTCATATTATTGATTTCTCCTTTTGTGAGTTTTGGTAGTTCATGTCTTTCAAATAATTTGCTCATTTCATTTAAGTCATTATATTTGTGGGCATAGTTGTTTATAATATTTCTTTGTTATTCTCTTGATGTTCATGGGACCAGTGTGATGACTCCTCTTTCATTTCTAATATTGGTAATTTGTGCCCTCTTTCTTTTGGTTAGCCTGGTTGGAGCTTTATCAATTGTTTTTGTTGTTGTTGTTATTCTTTTAGTTTGTATTTATGCATCATAAGTGAGCATGCATTAATATATTTATAAGCCATTTATATTTCAAATTTCCCAAAAACACTAAGCTTTTACAACTTTCTTCCAGCTTTATGGATGTATGATTGACAAATAAAAATTGTATACATTTAAGCTGTGCAATGTGTTGTTTTGATATATGTATACATTATGAAATGATTACCACAATGAAGCTAATTAACATAGCCATCACCTCACATAGTTACCAGTTTTTTAGTGTGGTGGTGAGAACTCTTGCAATCCCCTCTCTTAGTAAATTTCAAGCATACAATACATTGTTATTAACTATAGTCTCCATACTGTACATTAGTCTCCAGAACTTATTTATCTTATAACTGAAAGTTTGTATCGTTTGATCGATGTCTCCCCTGTCCTCCGACTCCTCAGCCTTTGGTAACTACCATTTTATTCTCTGTTACTATGCGTTTGATTTTTTTTTTTCTTTTTAGATTCCACATATAAGTGGGATCATGCAGTATTTGTCTTTCTGTGTCTGGCTTATTTCACTTAGTATAATGTCCTTCAAGTTCATCCATATGGTTGCAAACGGCAAATTTCCTTTTTTTTTTAAAAAAAAAAAGACAAATAATATTCCATTGTGTATACATGCCACATTTTCCTTATTCATTCATCTGTTGATGAACACTTAGGTTGTTTCCATATCTTGGCTACTGTGAAAATGCTGCAATGAACATGGGGTTGTAGATATCTCTGAGACAGGGATTTTATTTCCTTTGATACATACTCAGAAGTGGGATTTCTGGATCATATGGTAGTTGTGTTTTCAATTTTTTGAGGAACCTCCATACTATTTTCCATAATGGCTGTTCCAATTTACATTTCCACCAACAGTGTACAAGTGTTTCCTTTTCTCCACATCCTCACAAACACTTGTTATCTTTTGGATTTTTGATAATAGCCATCCTAACAGGTGTTAAGGTGATATCTCACTGTAATTTTGATTTCCGTTTCCATGATGATTAGTGATGTTGAACATCTTTCCGTATACTTTTTGATCATTTGTGTATCTTTTCTGGAAAAATGTGTCCAGTTCTTTTGCCCATTTTAAAATCAGATTATTAAATTTTTTTACTACTGAGTTGTATGTATTCCTCATATGGTTTTGATATTAACCCCTTATTAGAAATATGGTTTGCACATAGTTTCTCCCGTTCGATAGGTTGCCTTTTCATTTTGTTAGTTGTTTCCTGTGCTATGCAGAAACTTTTTAGTTTGATGTAGTCCCACTTGTTTATTTTGTATTTTGTCACATGTGCTTTGGTGTCAAACCCAAAATATCATTGCCAGGACCAATGTCTATTTGTTTATTTTCCTTTATGTTTTCTTCTAGGAATTTTGCAATTTCGAGCCTTATGTTTAGGTCTGTAATCCATTTTGAGTTGATTTTTTGTATATGGTGTAAGATAAGGATCCAATTTTGTTCTTTTTCATGTGGTTATTCAGTTTCTCAACACTACTTACTGAAGAGATTGTCTTTTTTGCAGTGTGTATTCTTAGTGACTTTGTTGAAAATTAGTTGACCATATATGTGTAGGTTTATATCCAGGCTCTCTGTGCTGTTTCATGGGCCTATATGTCTGTTTTTATGCCAGTACCATACCATTTTGATTACTATACCTTTGTAATATAACTTGAAATCAGAAAGTGTGATACTTCCAGCTTTGTTCCTCTCACTCAAGATTTCTTTAGCTATTCAGAATCTTTTGCAGTTTCACGTAAATTTTAGGGTTTTTAAAAATTTCTGTGAAAAATACTATTGGAATTTTGGTAGGGATTGCATTAAATCTGTAGATTGCTTTGGGTAAAATGGATATTTTAACAATATGAATTATTTTAATCCATGAGTATGGATATCTTTCCATTTATTTCTGTTTTCTTCAGTTTCTTTCATCAATGTTTTACAGCTTTCAGTGTACAGATCTTTCCCCTCCGTGGTTAAATTTATTCCTAAGTATATTATTCTTTTTGATGTGATTGTAAATGGAAATGTTTTCTTTATTTTTTGGCTAGTTTGTTGTTAGTGGATAGAAATTCAACTGATTTTGTTTGCTGATTTTGTATCCAGAAACTTTACTGAATTCATTTATTAGTTTTAACAGCTTTTTGGTGGAGTCTTTAGGGTTTTCTGTATATAAGACCATGTTATTCACAAACAGAGGCAATTTTACTTTTTCCTTTCTGCTTTGGATTCAGAACTTTATCAATTTTATTGATCTGTTCAAAGAATTAGCTTTTGGTTTGGTTGATTTTCTGTCTTCTTCTGCTTTCAATTGGACTGATTTCTGTTCTAATTATTATTTCTTTCCTTACACTTGCTTTGGGCTTAAATTGCTCTTCTTTTTCCAGTTTTCTAAGGCGAAAGCTTAGATTGTTGTTTATTATTACTTTAAATTTTATTGATGTTGTAGTTGTTTATAATAAATTGTTGTTTTTTTACATCTTTCTTCTTTCCTAGTCTATGCATTCATTGCTATAAACTTCCCTCTAAGCACTTCTTTCACCGCATCCCACAAATTTCGATAAGCTGTATTTTCATTTAGTTCAAAATATTTTAAAATTTCTCGAGATTTTTTTTGACCAATTGTTATTTAGAAGTGTATTGTTTAATCTCCAAGTATTTTGGAGTTTTCCACCTATCTTTGTGTTACTGAGTTCTAGTTTAATTCCATTGTTGTATGAGAGTAGATATTATATGATTTCTATTTTTCAAATTTTTTTTAAATGTGTTTTATGACTCAGGATGTGGTCTGTCTTGGCGAATGTTTCATGTGAGCTTGAGAAGAACTTATATTCTGCAGTTGTAGGATGAAGTAGTCAATAGATGTCTATTATATCCAGTTGATTGATGATGCTGTTGAGTTCAACTACATCCTCACTGATTTTCTGCCTGCCAGATCTATCAATTACTCAAAGAGGGGTATTGAAGTCTCCAACTATGATAGTGGATTTGTCTATTTGCCTTGCAGCTCTATTGGTTTTTGTCTCACATATTTTGATGTACTGTTATTTGGTGCATATATGTTAGGGACTGTTAATGTCTCTCTGGTTTTAATTGAGCATTTTATATGATTCCATTTTCTCTCCTCTCTTAACATATCAATTATACTTCTCTAAAAGAAATTTTTAGGGGCTGGCCCCATGGCCAAATGGTTAAGTTTGCACACTCCACTTTGGTGGCCCAGGGTTTTGCTGGTTCCGATCCTGAGTGCAGACATGGCACCGCTCATCAGGCCATGCTGAGGCAGCATCCCACATAGCACAACCAGAAGGACCCACAACTAGACTATACAACTATGTACTGGAAGGCTTTGGGAGAAGAAGAAGAAGAAGGAGAGGATGAAAAAGAAAAGAAGATTGGCAACAGATGTTAGCTCAGGTGTCAATCTTAAAAAAAATTTTTTTTAGTGGTTTCCCTAGAGTTTGCAATATAAATTTATGACTAATCTAAGTCCACTGTCAAAAAGCACTATACTGCTTCATGGGTAGTAAAGGTACCTTATAACAGAGTATTTCCAATTCCTCCCTCTCATGCCTTGTTACATTGCTGTCATTCAGTTCACTTATCCATTCCTATAATCACCTAATGCATTGTTACTGTTATTACTTTTGAACAAAGAGAGGTCTATCAGTTAAATTAACAATAAGAAAAATAAAATATTTTATTTTACTTTCATTTTTCCCTTCTCTGATGATCTTTCTTTCCCTATGTAGATCTATATATTTTTTTCTCTCCCTGAAGACCTTTAAATGTTTCTTGCAGAGGAAGTGTACTGGTGATGAATTCTGAGGGTGTTTTTGTCTGAGAAAGTCTTTGTTTCTTCTTCACCTTTGAAGGATAGTTTCATTGAATATAGAATTCTAGGTTGGTGGTCTTTTTCTTTCAGTGGTTTAAATATTTCCTTCCACTCTCTTCTAGCTTGCATGGTTTCTGATGAAAAGTCTTACATAATTCCTACCCTTGTTTCTCTATAAGAAAAGTGCTTTTTTTTCTCTGTTGCTGTCAAGATTTCTCTCTGTCTTTGGTTTTCTACAGTGTAAATATGATATACTTAGGGATAGATTTTGAAATATTTATCCTGCTTGGTATCTCTGAGCTTCCTGGATCTGTGTTTTGGTGTCTTTCATTAACTTGGGAAAATTCCTGGCCATTACTACTCCAAATATTTCTTCTGCTCTGTACCCTCTTTGTTCTCCTTCTGGTATTCCAATTATGCATATGTTACACCTTTTTTAAATTGTCTCACACTTATTGGATATTTTGTTCTCTTTTATCATCCTTTTTTTTTTCTCTTTGCTTTTCAGTTCAGGAAGTGTCTATTGACATGTTTTAAATCTCATTGATTTTTTCTTTGGCTGTGTCCTGTTTAATGATGAGCCCATGAAAGATGTTCTTCATTTCTGTTACTTTTTTAAAAAAAACATATTTTTTTGAAGAAAGTTTTGGGTTCATGGCAAAATTGAGAGCAAGGTACAGAGTTTCCCACATACCTCTGGCTCCCACATATGTACAACCTCTCCTATTATCAATATCCCCCACCAGAGTGGTATGTTTGTTACCATTGATGAATCTACATTGACACATCAAAATTACCCAAAGTCCATACTTTACATTGGGGTTCACTCTTGGTGTCGTACATTCTGTGGCATGTATCCATCATTATCGTATCATACATACTATTTTTCACTGCCCTAAAAATTCTCTGTATACCCCTTACTCATCCCACCCCACCCTCTGCATTCCCTGAAAACCACTGATCTTTTTCCTGTCTCCATAGTTTTGTCTTTTCCAGAATGTCATATAGCTGGAATCATACAGTATGTAGCCTTTTCTGATTGGCTTCTTTCACTCAGTAATATTCATTTAAGATTCCTCTGTGTCTTTTTTTGGCTTTATAGGTCTTTTTTTAAGCACTAAATGATATTTCGTTGTCTGGATGAACCCCAGTTTATTTATCCAGTCGTCCACTGAAGGACGTCTTGGTGGCTTCCAAGTTTCAGCAATCATGAAGTTACGATGTTTTTTATTTCGAGCATTTCCTTTTGATTCTTTCTTAGACTCTCTCTCTCTGCTTTCACTGTCCAGCTGTTCTTGCAATGCTGC
Organism: Equus quagga; assembly: GCF_021613505.1. Taxonomy (NCBI): domain Eukaryota; kingdom Metazoa; phylum Chordata; class Mammalia; order Perissodactyla; family Equidae; genus Equus; species Equus quagga. Next base: position 19,501,513 of record NC_060271.1, on the reverse strand, counting down.
CTACTTTTTCCATTAGAGTCTTTCACACATTAATCCTAGTTATTTTAAATTCCCAGTCTGACAATTCCAAAATTTCTGCCATATCTGAGTCTGGTTTTGATGATTGCTTTGTCTCTTCAGATCATATTTTGTCTTGCTCTTTAACATGACTTTTAATTTTTTGTTGAAAGCAGAACGTGATATATCAGGTAACAGGAACTGAGGTAAATAGGCCATTAGTGTGAGATTTTCTGCTAATATGGCTAAGAGTTGTTCAGTGCTTAATGTTTGCTGTAGCTGTAGGTGTCAAAGGATTTAATTTCGTCTAGTATCTTTGTTTTTTGTCTTACCTCTTGTCTTTGGGTTTCCCTAGAAACTCCTTCTTAAATAGAGTCTGAGTCTTGCAGCTGTTTCTGCTGTAACCCATTGTTATTACACTGGAGGCTCATTGATATGGGGCAAGATGTGGGGCGAGGAGAAGATTTCTATAATCCTGTGATTAAGTCTCAGTTTTTAACGGGCCTGTGTCTCTGACCTGTGACCTTCACCGATGTATCTCACCTTTTTTCCCTTTTGGGTGAGTTTTTTTAACGAATTGGGAAACTCATAGTCTTTGTATGTCTGAAAATGTCTTTTTTTCCCCTCACTTTGAATGATAATTTATCTGAGTATAAAATTCAAGATTGCAGCTATTTTCTTTCAGCACTTTGAAGTTACTACTTTACTATTCTCTTGCCATATGTTGTTGTCGCTGAGAATTTTGCTGTCATTGTACATATCATTCCTTTGTAAGTTATCTATCTTTTCCTCTGAGAGTTTTAAGATTTTATTTTTTTACTTGATACTTTACAAGTGTTCTATGATATGTCTCTAGGTGTAGAACTACCTTCATTTAATCTATTTTTGATATAATAAATTATATTTTCTTTAATTCTGAAAAATCCTCAGTTCTAATGTTTTCAAAAGTTCTATTTCTATCATTATCCCTATTCCCTTTTTCTGGAGCTCCATTAGACCAATATTAGCTTCTTAATGTAGCCTCCATGTCTCTAAACTCCTCTTCTACACCTTTAAACCTATTTGCTCTAACATTCTTAGCAAATCCTTAAGCATTGTCTTTGTGTCCGTTTTAGAGTTTATCCCATTACACTGCCTTTATCCATGAGAAGGATGTTCCATTGACCCAGAATCTTCCCCCAGCCCTAGTCTGTTCTCTGAAGACATCCATTCAAACCTGCCTACAAAAATCCCTTGAGATACATGAAAAATAGACATAGTGGCTTCCATTTTTCTCGTTTTCTTAGGTTAAAAACCACAATTAAAAGTTATTGTGAATGTAAGTACGTCACAGTGAGTACTACCTCTTGCAATACAGTAATGGGAAGTTTGAGACGCAGATCAATATCTAAATTTTAATCAATAATTCTAGAAGTGTTCATTGGGAACCTGGTTTAGGTGTTGGGCACAGAGTGGGATTCTCATAGAAGCAGAGAGTAGAGAATGAGTTTCCCAGGAACTTATTGAGAGTTCCTTGTTTAAATAAAACAACCGATAGAAAAACCTCAACTGAAAGGTGACTTTTGGCATCTTACAAAGAGATTTCATGTTAGCAGCTTGGAAATTTCCCTGGGGTGTGTAAATTAATCCTATGTGACTCATCTGGGTTTTGTTCGCTTATTAAACAATAATTTGTTATATGTTCACATTATGTTTATTACCCTTCTAAGTGCAGGACCTATACTGGGGATTAAGACATGATTTCTACTTCCAAGGAGCTTATAGTCTAGTTGAAGACACAAAGAAATAAAGTGGCATAAAATACAATGTGACAAGTGCTAAAAAGGGGATACCATGGGAAAGGACGTGAACAAATCTAAGGGGGTAAAGAATGTCTTCTTTGAGAAAGAGACATCTTGGCTGAGATTTGAAGCATGAGGAGCCATCCAATAATAAGGGGTGATGTGAGAGGGTATTTCCAGCAGAAGAGATGGTGCAAAAGCCTCAGGGTGAAGCCAAGATGCCATTTAAAGAACTGAAAGAGATGGAGAAGATAAAATTCACCTAGGAAAGGGAAGAGAGTTGAGGCTGGAAAGCTACACAGGTGCCAGGTCCTGTAAGGTGCTGTGAGTAATATGAAGATGTTTGGGTACTGGGGAGCCACCAAAGAGACATAAGCAACGGAGTGACATGAATACATTTCATTTTCTGAAATATCCCTCAAGCTTCTGGAGATGGATGAAAAGGCAAAATCTTGCTAACTACGGAGATATGGGGTGGGGTTGGATTAGTGAGGGAGAAGCAGGATTCAAGGGCAACTGACAGATTTCAGGCTTGGGTAAATGAATGGTTGGTGGGACCATTCAGTAAGATAAGGAGCATAGAAGGTGGATCAGATTTTGATGAGAATTACTTCATTTTTGTGGTATGACCTATGGGACATCCAAGTAGAGATATGCATAGAGAGCTGGATTTATGAGTTCGTTGCTCAGGAGAACTATCTGAACTTAGGATTTAGTTTGGAAATCATCTATTTATATAGATCTGTAATTCTCAACATTGATGGTTGTGAGATTATTTTTTCCCCCATTCAAAGTTCAAGGTAGATCAGGAGATTTTTTTAATTGAAAGATACTTGATGTACAATATCCTATTAATTTCAGGTGGACATCATAGTGATTCAATATTATATACACGACAAAATGATCACCGTGATAAGTCTAGTTACCATCTGTCACTATACAAAGTGATTACAATATTATTGACTCTGTTCCCTATGCTGTACATTATATCCCCATGACCTATTTATTTTATAACTGGAAGTTTATACTTAATCCCCTTCACTTATTTCGCTGCCTTCCAATCTCTCTCCTTTTTGGTAACAACCAGTTTGTTTCCTGTATCTATGAGTCTGTTTCTGTTTTTGTTTGTTTGTAAATTCCACATATAAGTGAAGCACACGGTATATATCTTTTTCTGTCTGACTTATTTCACTTAGCCTAACACACTCTTGGTCCATCTGTGTTGTCGCAAATGACAAGATCGCATTCTTTTTTATGGCTGAGTAATAGTCCAGTGTGTGTGTGTGTGTGTGTGTGTGTGCGTGTGTGTTGCATCTTCTTTATCCATTCATCTGTCAATGGACACTTAGGTTGCTTCCATATCCTGGCTATTGCAAATAATGCTGCAATGAACATGGGGATGCATATATCTCTTGGAATTAGTGTTTTCATTTTCTTTGGATAAATACCCATAAGTGGAAGTGCTGAATCATTGATAGTTCTATTTTTAATTTTTTTGAGGAAGCTCCATGCTGTTTTCTGTAGTGACTGCACCAATTTACATTCCCACTAATAGCACACAAAGGTTCCCTTTTCTCCACACCCTTGCCAACACTTGTTATTTTTTGTCTTTTTGATCATAGTTGTTCTGACAAGTGTGAGGTGGTATCTCATTGCGGTTTCGATTTGTAGTTCCCTGATGATTAGTGATGTTGAGCATCTTTTCATGTGCCTGTTGCCCATTGGTATGTATTTTTTGAAAAAATGTTGATTCAGGTCCTCTGCCCATTTTTTAATTGGATTGTTTGGGTTTTTTTGATATTAAGTTGTATAAGTTTCTCACATATTTTAAATATTAACCCCTTATCAGATGTACGAGTTGCAAATATCTTCTCCCATTCAGTAGGCAGCCTTTTTGTTTTGTTGATAGTTTCTGTCATTGTGCAAAAGCTCTTTTAGTTTCATATAGTCTCATTTGTTTATTTTTGATTTTGTTGCCCTTGCCTAGAGAGATTGGCCCCAAAAAATATTGTTAAGATTGATGTCAAAGAGCTGATTACCTATGTTTTCTTCTAGGAATTTTATGGTTTTAGATCTTACATTCAAGTCTTTATTTTGAATTTATTTTGAATCTAGTGTAAGATAGTGGTCCAGTTTCATTCTTTTGCATGTAGCTGTCCAGTTTTCCCAACACCATTCATTAAAGAGACTGTCTGTTCCCCATTATATATTCTTGCCTGATAGTGGTGGGATATTATCTGAACTTCTTGGGAGAATGTTTTAAAATGACCACTGCAATTCTCAGAGTTGAATCTCGACATCAATGCCCCTCCAGAGATATTTTTCTCTCCCTCTTCCCCAATTCCCAGTTAAAGGTATTGTCCTGTAGAGCCACTGCTCCTGATGAGTCCTCTGCTGTGTCAGGGCAGAAGAAATGTGGTTGAGATGGTGAGAGGGAACGTGATAGTCCAGGCAGAGTGTACAGAGTGAGAAGAGTACCCAGGGCAACACTCTGAAGACCTCATGATTCTCAGATTCCCACGCAACGTTTAGTGGCACTCTGGTTATATAAAGTGGGGGCCAGGCGTAGCCTCAGGAACCATCCAGCAGAGGCTATTTGTGGTCTACTCCCGCAGAGCTACATAGAGTCAGACTCAGCTCTTACAGACTTTGAGCTAATTCTGCCCAAGGACAAGAAGAATAAGTGGCTTCACCCCACCAGCAAGTGAGTCCAGATTTAGTTTTTCTCCCATTGACTTCTGCTTCCAGCATTTATTGGTTCACTCTCTGTGGTAGATTGATCACACCAATAGCCCCAATTAACGGTCTCTCTATATCCAAATCCTTTGCCTTGTAACTTTGTAATCCCCTCCTATTCTGACTCGGGTCTTGGCCACATGACTTTCTAAGGCCAATGTGATACTTGCAAATATGGTACAAGCAGAGGCTGGAAAAGTGCTTATAGGTTTCCAGGTACTTTCTTGCTCTTCTGATTTCCCTGTGAGAACCAGACTAGCTCTCTTGGACCCCTGTCTAAGACTAGCTTTCTCTTGGCTTGATCTCTGTTGTCTTCACCCTTCCTCCTGACATGAGAAGATGCTTGGGCTACCCTGATGGAAGGATGCCAGAGACACATGAAGGAGAGCTGTGTTGTTCCACATGAGGCCATCCTAGATCATCCAGACCCAACCCATTGCCAATTCACGGTAGAGGCATGAGCAAGCCCACCCAAAATCAGTCAACCCTGGCCCAGATTGGCAGAAAGTACACTCGAATTGACAAAAAGCCCAGCAAACCTAGAGGCTTATGAGTAATAACAAATGGCTGTTGTTTTAAGCTACTAAGTTTTGGGATAGTTTGTTATACAGCAAGAGCCAACTGATGCAGAAATGGTAGCTAATGATGCTCAGTCATTCAACAAACCTTTGTGGAATGCCTGCATTTTTCTTGTGACTTGTGGAAAGTTCTGCAAGGCCTTTTCCTAACTGCCGCCATACTGGTTCTGTCGGCATGACCAAGATTCTACCCCTGTGTCCTTGTCCAGAACTTCACATCCCCACTGGGATATGAGCTGCCCTAATGCTCCACTGGCTTGACTGAGCTCTGACCCCTACTGAGTTCTTTTCAGCCCCCGCACTTCCTGGGCTCCTTCTTTGAAGGGATGAATCGCCTAGAATCACTGTCCCTTATTTAGAGCATCTCTTCTCACCTAGCTGTCTACGGCTTTGCCAACCTGGTCATATTGGACCTTTGAGGGTGTAGACACGGCCCTGAAGTAGCAGCTGTGCATTGCCTTCCTTTGGACACTGCCTGGCCAGCTGGGTGGACAGCTGTCCTCTGTAAGGGCTTGCTCCTCTTTTGGTTTGCCAGGGCTGCCATAACAAAGGACCACACGCTGGGGGGGCTTCAACAACAGAAATGAATCTGCTCACAATCCCGGAAGCTAGAAGTCCAAGAACAAGGTTGATTCCTCTGAGGCTCTCTCCTCATCTTGTAGATGGCGGTCTTCTCCCTGTGTCTTCAGATGGTCTTCTCTCGGGACGTGCCTGTGTCCAAATTTTTTCTTCTTATCAGGACACCAATCATATTGGATTCGGGCCAACCCTAATGCCCTCATCTTAACTTCGTTACCCCTTTAAAGACCCTCTCTCCAAATATAGTCACGTTTTGAAGTGCTGGGGGTTAGGATTTCAACATATGAATTTTAAGGGGATGTAATTCTCCCCTTAACACTCATCATGCTCAAATCTAGCTTTCTTTGTCTCCCTCTGGCCTACGTGTCTGGGGTCTGAGCCTGCTGGGCCTTCAACCACCTGAGCTGTGACAATTGAGCTCACATGCATATTGTCCCCCACATAGAGTCTCTTGGTCATTGCAATTTTGAGGTGATGATGCCCAATTTTCTTCTCTTCACGTCATTGGTACCTAATTAGCTGTTGTACTTGTTAGCAACAGTAGTTTTGGTGACAGTAGCTGAAGTCTTGAGTGATACCACTTGCTAGCTGAAATGAAAAGGCAGGAGGATGACATAAACTGCCAAGGCGAAGGCCACAAAGGTGCTTCCTAGGGGCACCTTGTCCTCAATGCAGGAGCAGCGCTTCCTGCAGCCAGCCTGTTAGAAGGCCGTGACCCAGGTGGTGAGGGCCTCGGGAGGTGCTTCAGGGGGAGCAGTGCCTACATCAGTCCCTGAGGACCCGCAGGGTTCTCTGGTAGGAGGAAGCCAACACCCGGGAGGCAACCTTGTATCACAGAAAGGACTTTGGAATGAGGCAGAACTACATTTGATCCCGATTCCACCATAGCTGCTTATAAACTTGGGCAAGCCATTTAACTTCTCTGGACCTCAGTGTCCTTATCTGTAAAGCAGGGAGAGTACCCCCCTACCTCTGAGAGCTGTTATAAGGGCTGACAGTGCCCAGCACTGTGCCTGGCCCCTATTGGGTACCCGTATGTGACTAAAAGCGGAATGACCCCCAGCTGGGAAGATAGGAGGGGCCTGTCTGAAACTTTTGGGTGATACTGACATCTCATGGAGTGGTTGGATAACACCAGTCTGAAAGCCTGTCCAGAATTTTCTCTTTCCTTAAGCTACCTTCTACGTGCATGTGCTTGTGTGCACAAATGCACACACACACGGATACGCAAGATGCATACTGAGCAAGTAAGCACCGTCCGCAGGTCTGTGAACACACACACATGTGACTACACACAGTGCACACGCCCAGGCACACAGAAACTCATACAGCCCCAGGCTGTCTGTCTACTACAGATGGACACACACGCACAAGCGTGCACACACACACAGGTGCCAGTTTACAGTGGCTGTTTCCCTCCCTAAAACGAGACCCTGAATTCGTCACAATATGGTCTCTAATACATATCTATATATTGGAGACCGTATATTTCCTCCCCTTCAATATATCTAAAATTAAATACTAAAAGAGGGAAAATCCAAGCAGAGAATAGGAAGCCATACATACAGATTGCAATCACCACCCAATGTTGCTGGTGGAGAGAAATGGATGTTGAGCTTTGCATGTTAAAAATTGTGTTGAATTAGATAAGAAAATCCCGTGTAGACTTTGTTAATGATTCATAATCAGCTAATAAGCTCATCTTGAGGAGAATAATGATCCGCGGACCTGTTGGCTCGTTTATCACGGTGTTTTACAACATTGGCAAAGAAACTAATTAAATCCTCGCATCATTACAGAGAATCCCTTTTAATAGAGATACAATGATGCACTAGAGGCTACAGATTACACTGCAAATTGTACCAAGAGATTTTGGACAGCGGGTTTTAATTAACATGTGAGCCAGAAGCAGCTCGCTTAAATAATAACCAGCGCTGGAACCATCTGCAAAGAGGAGCCAGGCGGTGGGAGGAGGCAGGGACTCAGGCCCGGGAGGCGAGGAGAGCGTTGGCTGGGGCCGGGCCTGGGGCGTGTTTCAGAGTCCGGGCTGTGACTGCAGAGGAGAGGGGAGAAACTGAGGTGGGGCGTGAGTCCAGAAAGGGAGGGGGAAGCAAAAGCTGGGACAGGTCAAGGTCAAAGATCAGACCAGGTGAAGGAGTGCAGCCTTGATGGGGAAGGTGGAAACCTGCATCCACACTGATGACGGTGGCAGAGCCGGATGAGCTCTAGGCAAGCCTCCCATTTTCCATTTGGAAAAAACAAAACCAGAGAGACCATTCTGTGAATAAGCCTCCCCACGGACCCCTGTCTGGTGTGGATTACATCTCTTGGCAGTCAGTTCAGCAAGTTGCTAAGACCTGCTGTAAGGCAGGTGGAATGGGTACCCTAGAGGGACCAAATGCTCTGGCTTCCGCTTGGGAGTCAGGGGTACTCCCATAGCCAATGAGCCTTTGGTAACTGGAGTCCAAGGCTGTTCCCACATGATCTTCTGTAGTCTGGCTTTCAAAGAGAAACTTCAGCCAGTAGGGCTGCAGATAGACAGAAGGCCCAGTGAGCTGGAAGGAAGATGAGTGAAGAGTAAAGGAGGACATTTTGCTTGGCCGTGAGTTGCATGCGCATTCTTGGAAGCGAGTTCCTGGCAAACACAGAGAGAACTTTCTTACTTTAAGGTAAATGCTCATACCCCTGGGAGGCCTAAACCGCTCTCCTGCAGAGGCTGTTCCTGCTGAGCTGGACTTCCTGAGGGCTCAGGCCCGCGCGGGGACTGCCCGGGTCACACAGCAGCCGCTTGGCCTAGCTTGAACAGGTTGTCATCAATTCTCCTTGGCAGTTCCCAAATCTGAGTACTTTTCTGTTCCCTCCTCAGGATCCAGGCTTTCCTCCCAGGCTGAGGCTCAACGCCAAGGTGGCCTGTGCCACAGGAGGCATCACAGTCTTCAAAGAGGCTTTTCTGACAGTTGAGGGGAAGATCAAGCATCTGAGCAAACAAGATGCAGAAAAGAATTCTCCCCAAGTTCATGTCCCTCTCTCGGGGAAAATAAGCTGAAGGCTGCCTCCACCGAGGCTTGTATATTATTATTTTTTTAAGATCAGCAGCAAAATGATTCATAAAACCTTGGAAACAGATTTTGTGTAAAGCCTCGAAGAACAATAGCTCATTGTGTACCGAGACTCCCACCTGATATTCTGCCAAAGGCGTGATGCAGGCTCCTTTGAGATGGAGCTGCACCCAGCAGTCATTTCCCAGCCTGCAGTTCTCCTGGGGTTCCATGGCAACACCGCGAAGATCAGCCCAGCATCCTTCCAGCATCCCAGGCAGCACTCACCCTTGTGCCCAGGCCCCAGGACTACCCCAGATCTGGGGCCCTGTTCATATGGTGGAGGCACTGCCAACATCACGCACATAGGCTTCCAAAACTAAACTCACCCCCACCACACACACACACACGTTGGCTCCTCTCACTCTCTTTCCACCATTGAGGCTGAGAGTACTGAGCCACCGGGCCCTTCTCCTCTCGCCTTAGCCCTGTCAAGGTCCGTGTCACATGCCCCACACCCTTCTGCTCTTCTCCATCTCCTCACCTGCGATGGGGTCTTTATCCCTTGGTCTACTGCTCTGTAGTTCAACCTCCCCCTTTATTGACAAGGAGAGGTAGGTGCACATAAGAGAAGGAAGTGACCATTATCATGAACGTCATAGTGGGGAGAAGGACGTTCTCAAGCGTGCTCATCTGGGGCAGGTATTGTTCCACTGTGGGAAACAGTGGTCTCTTGTCGTCCTTTCAGCTGCCTCATTGAGACTTCTCAAGGAAACCAGCACAATTGCTCCCTATCTGACCTCTGCCTCCCTTCTGACCCCCTTTAGCAGGTCATTGGGCTACTGCCGTGATCCTGTTACCCCCAGCTCTGAAGCTGTCAGAGCCTCCAGCATCACTTATGTGTGAAGTCAGATCCGAGGACTTCAGATCTGGGAGGGACTTTCAAGGTTGGCTGGTCCAACCTGCTCATTTTGATAGATGAGGAAATTGAGGCTCTGGGAGGTTGAGGGGGGTGAATGCAGGGACTTGACCAGGGGTGGTCTGACTCCTGAGAAGACCAGCAAATGCTGGATCCCAGAAACAGGACTTAGGACAGCTTTATTACAAAAGCTGCCGCTGGCTTTGATCAACAGAGGCACGGAAGGTGCCTGCTAATTAAGCTGAACCCAAACCTTGTGCAGCGGTGGGAAACAGGCCAAGCCAACTTTCTTCATTGTGGTGTCTACAGATCAGCATCTCCTCCCCTTGTCCCTAACAGGGTCCAGGGCTGACCAGCAATTCTAGGTGGCCAGAGCCTCACCTTGCAGTGCTAGCAGGAAGCTGGTGGCAGCGAGGACTCCGGAGTCAGCCAGACCCGGATTTGAATCCCAACTCCACCCCTTGACTCAGCACCAGTGTAGACGCTATCATCGGAGGTATGCTGGAGCTGGCTCATGAGAGGTGCTTGCTACATTTTAGGAATTTTGTGAACCAGTTGTTAAACACGGCCATCATTAAACATTAAATTATATAAACTTATAATTAAATAAATTGTGTTTAAAACAAAGGCACTAAACACTAAAAATGCCATCATTTTCTAATTATTTTATTATCGTCTCTACTCTGGAGATTACTCCAGAGGCTGTTTATGTCTGTTGTATCTGTGTGGAGGAAGCACTCTACGGTGGTGTGTTACCCCATGTCTCTTTCCAACTCCTTGCTCAGGGATGTCACATTGGTAGCTTGAAATTGACCATGTTGGGAGTATTTACATCCTGGAGATCAGCAAACACGAAGAATCTTGGGCTCCTTCTTCTTCGTCTTCTTGTTTTGGAGAACTGCTCATTAAACACTCACCAGCATACCCTAGCTGTATTTGACCCTTCCAACAACCTTATAAGGTAGGGATTCTCATTTTACAGAGAAGGAAGCTGAGGCTTAGAGAGTGACAAGACATCTCCAAGGTGGCATGCTGGTGGGTCTGACAACCAGGAAGTGAACTCACCCATGTCTTATGGCTCCAGTCAAGCGCTTTCCTTAAAATTTTAACTTTTACACTTAGCAGTGTGTGATGGCAATGATGCAGGACATGGCGGGCAGGGGGCCCTCAGCTGAGTGACTGTGATGCAGGGACCCGCGGTGTGGCTGCGGTTGTGGCGCAGGTCACTGTAGGTCCAAGAGTGGAGGCAGAGGCAGAATCTCGAGGAAGCCGTGTGTGTTGTGGGAGGGGCACCTGCCAAGGAGGGAAGAAGGATCTGGGTTGAAGGCCCAGCTCTTCATCCTCTCTCGGCAGATGCTTGAGTAACTAGCTAGAGCCTCGGGTTTCCCATCTATCCAGTAGGGACCATACCATCTCACACGGTTGGTTTGAGAATTAAAGAAGTGAATATTCCCAAAGCACCTGGCATGGTGTCCCACACAATAAGTATGAGTGAGATAAATGTTCCTTTCCTTTCTCTCTCCTTCTCTCTTCCTTCCTCCCTCCCTCTCTCCTTGCCTACATTCCTCCTCACAATCAAGATTCTCTATTGTCATCCAGGTTGACAGCAGCCTGGACACACTGATGTGGCACAGCCTGCTTCCCTCAGGAGATGGCATCTTTGGCTTCTGTGCCAGACCTTGGTCCTCTTTCTTCCCCGTGGCAGGAGCAACTTGGAGCTTCCTGTCAGCTGGTGGGATTCTGTGGTGCTGCAGTGGCTTCAGGAAGCTTCAAAGTCAGCGGAGAGAGAAGGTAGGAGAAGCCATTAGAAGCTGAAGTCTAGGAAGCCAAAAGCATCCACAGCACCCTGCCCACCTTCAGTCCCCTGCCTCACCCCACCCGCTCTGGCTTCACAGTGCACCACCCTGTCTGACTCCATCCTGAGGTACCGCCATGACTGTCACCACAATGCCCAGCGCGCCAGATGAGGCACTCTAGGGCTTCTGCCATGTCTAGAGTTGGGTCACTGGGGACCCACACTCACCATGATGTGGCTGAAGACCTCCCTCCACGTCCCCCCCGCCCCTCCAGCTTCCCAATCATCAACTATAGCCAATCCCATGCCCGTCTTCTCTCCTCCCATCTAGGAGGTAGAATTTCCTTCCAGCTCTTCTGTCTAGTCCCGTCCTGAATGCGTGCTCTGCATCCGGCCCCCCAGGTCCTCATCATCCTGCTCTGCCAGTCACCTCCTGCCTGTCTCATAACTCCAACCTCATGCTTCCTCTTTCTCTCTCCCGGATACTTCTTCTTGGATTATGAACAAACTGAACATTTTTTAATCTAAAAATAAAACTTGCCTCCCTCAACCCGATGATTATTTATCCTCCTTGCCTTTTTTTCTCTTCCTTTCAGAGCCAGATTCTTGAAAGGGTGAGCCCCGTCTCCACGTCCTCACCTCCCTCTCCGTGCTCTCCCCAGCACACTCATCTTCACTCCCACGGAAACCAAACTCATTACGGCCCCCATGTTGCTTTATCTGAATCTAATGGTTATTTTCATCCTTTTCAGGACCTCTCTGAGCTGCTTGGCACCTGGCCACCCTCTCCTGCCTCATGTCCAATGTCCCTGGATCTCCTCCTGTCTTTCTGACTAGTCCTTCCCAGGTTTCTCTGCCTCAGCCCTTCCTACCCCTCACTGTTGATGGTCCTCAAGGCACTGTCCTCAGCTCTCCTCTCTTTGCACTATGACCCCTCTCCCTGAGCGCTCTCATCCTCCCCCTTCCATGACCTCAGGCCCCATTCGTGCTCTGATGACTCAACAACCTAGATTTTTCTCCTGAGCTTCAGACCTGTAGATGACCTTCCAGCATGGCTCCACAGTGACACTCAGCAGCTCAAACCCAACAGGTCTGGAAAGTCATTGTCTTCCCCTTGAGTCTCCGCTTCCTTCTGTGTTATGCTCAGTACCAGCATCCCTCCCACATAAGAAGCCTGGGGTTACCCCAAGTTCCTCCTTCTTTTCTCATCCAAAGGACCATCCATTTCTGTTGACTCTACCTCTTAAAAATCCCTCAAACATATCTACTTCTCTCCATCCCCACTGCAGCCCCTCTTGTTTCTCATTTAGAATCTTCCGGTGGTCTCTTTGCTAGTCTCTGATGTCAACTCTTACTCTACCATCAAACTTGTCTACGACTGCCTGATTACAATGCAGATCTTAGCTGCAGAATATTCTTCAGGGACCTTTCTACAGCTTTCAGGGTCAACTTCAGACCCCTTATGGAATACAAGGCCCATACGGGGTTTCACCCCCACACGCCTCCTCACCCCTGTCCCTTGTTCCTAACCGTTTTAGACCTTCGTTTCTAACTGTGCTGAAAAACTTGCAGTTACACAGCGTGTTGCCCTCACCCTGGACTGGAAGCTCCATGGACACAGGGATTTGGGGCTCTTGTTCACTGTCGTATCTCCAGCCCCTGGAAGCGTGCCTCTCAGGGAGAACCAGTGAGTATGTGAATGCACACCTTCTCATCTTTTCTTCTGGAGATGCCTCTCCCACTCACTTTTATTCATTCTGTGAGACTCAGCTCAGACATCCCCTCCTCCAGAAGCCTTCCCTGACCTCACTGGGCTGCGTTGGCGGCCCACTGTCTCCTCCCATTGTGTCCTTTCCTTTCACTGCCACATCATACTGTTGGCTCCTTTTCTTCAGAGCTGTGTCTGTCTGTCTGTGTATCTCCCTGCCAAGCACAGAACTCGGCACCCAGTAGGTACTTGCTCAGTAAATACTTGTTGAGTGAATGAAGTGCCAGACGGGCTGACCCACCCTGAGTCCGCTTCTTCTCATGTCCACCTGTTCCCCCTACCCCTTTCCTCAGTGACCACAGCTCCCCGCTCAGGCTTCCTCCCCTGTGCCTCCAACATGGTCTTTCATGGCCTCATCATCCTACGGCAACTTTTCAGAGCCAAAGGACTTTGAACTCTGGCTTGAAGCAGCTGAGGACCTCACTATCCAAAGATCCCTCTCCAGGGGGCTAGGACGGTTCCTGAGACTTGGTCAATGGTTTTGGGTCTCTCTGGTGTCTGCCTCAGAGGATCCAATGTAGGACCCCATCTCTCTGAGGAAGGGACCCACAAGATCCCAAAGACCCACAAAATTCAGACAAAGAAATGGTCAAAGTGAGTCTCTTCCTACAGGCTGGGATCTGGGAACACATCTGTCCTAATGAGGACTCAGGATATCGTTCATGGAAACTGAGGTGGGAATCCTACATACCTTGGAGGAAGGCTGTGACTTGGGGGCACAAGTGAGCCAAGAATTCACCTCAGGAACACCAGATTTTGGGACTAGTGAGGCAGCACAACTAACTCCAATCCCTGTCTGCTACAGGGAAGGAAAAGACTGCTTATGTCCTCCCTTCCCTGATCTGAATGGTCTCAGGGAATGAGAGGAAGCCAGCTCTGGAGAAGAACCAGTTGTCAGTCGCTGAGCCAGCCTGGGGTCAGGCCTGAAATTCCACGGACCCCCTAATTCCCTCCGTTTCCCATATCCTGTTTCCTTCCTCCTGAGCTTCACTTCATCCTCAAGAGGCTCTTCACTCCCTTACTTCTCTTGATTTTCTTCATCTGCCCTCCTCCTCTAGACTGCCAACCTTGACCCTGTGGTCAGTTTTTCCATCAACCATCTCACAACCTCCAAGCATCCTTTATGCCCATAACTGCCTATGGCTGCTTGCTAATCCTAAAGTCTGGGAAACCATTCTGCTGGTTCTTTTCCTTCTTGGGCAGAGCCAGGCAGCCTCGCTGATTGAGTTTCCCGAAGGTGGTCACTGGGATGCCTGAGTGGGACCTTCTCCAATCGTTTTATTCTGAGTGTCCCCTGGATGAGAGCGCTCGTGTGACTGCTCCAAATCTTCTCTACTCTCCTCCAGGCACTGGGCCGAGATGAGTGAGTTCTCTTGGTCTCCTCAAAGAACAAAACAAGGAGAGACTGAACCTCCCTTCATTTCTCTCTTTTCCACTTCAAAAATGCTAGGGGTCTTCATTGCTCCCCTTTTGCTACTGGAGGTGGGGTCTCACTCCTGTTCTGAAGCCAATTCCTCCTCCTCTTTCTGTTATTCTGTTCTCACTCCACTCCCGATACCTCTGAGAACTTAATCCATCAGTCACCTCCCCTTTCTTGCATTTCCAAGCTTTCTCTTTCAGTTGACATCTTCCTAGAAACTTATAAACGTGCTCAGGTCCTCCTGACCCCCTTGAGTGACTGCTCCCTCTCGCTCTCTCCATCACTCAACTTGTCACTGCTGCCACTTCCTCACCACCCACTCCTTCCTTCATCCTTGTGCAATCTGGCTTCCGCCCCCACTTCTCTATGGAAACTGCTCTTCTAATTTCTCAAGCAACATCCTCATCACCTAATTGAATGTGTTCATGGCCCATAGGGAGCACCAAGGAAGGTGAAGCCTCCCTCCCAGGATTGGCTAGGGCACTGGGAAAAGTCAAGGTTGGTGAGAGAGCGTGTCTGGCAGTAGAGTCCCTTACAAGTAGACTGGTCTTCAAATAGCGGCTCCTCTGTACCTTAAGCCCAATGGTCTTGCGTGACCCCATTGGGTCAAGAAACATACGTCCTCTCTCTGTGGCATCCCTTCCATCTGCCCAACACACCAGTTCACTTTTCTCCACGCTTAAGATCCCTGGTTCCTTAATATCTGCATAACCTGCTCCTCTTATGAAACAATCCACAGGCTCCTCCCCATTTCCCCCAGCTTCCTCTGATGGAAGGTTTGATTCATCAGCCAAGATGATCTCTGCCTTTTCCGTGAAGAACTGGTCAACAGCAGCTTCGTCTACTAAAAAGAACAAGGTGTTCCTAAGCCGTCTGACATATTGACTCTGATCGGAAACATGCAGCAGTAGGTCCAGCAAGTATGGGGTCTTGGAATAGAAAGACTATCTTTGCAATGAGTTTTTATGCAATTGAAAGGAATATGCTTGGACTTCTTTAAAAGCAGTCTGTAAACTTAGGTGCTCTTTGCTGTTATTCACCTACTTAGTGAGATGATATTGTATTTTTATCTTCAGTGGGTACTTGATAGATGCTGAATAAATGGATAAATACCTCAATGAGTGAATAAGTATTGCAAATATCAGGGTTTTCTTCACACGTTTATCACTAGCCAATTCCCCCTTGCTAATGCTAAGATTGTCCGGTTAATATTAACCTTGGCCAGGACAAATCTTTGGTTGTAACACATATGAAGACATGTCCTTGATGGATAAGAAAGTTTAACTAGACCCAAGGATGCCCTCTTTCCAGTACCTGGAGAGGTCACCGCTTTGTGGTCTCTACTCCCCTGGCAAGACAATGACCTCCAGCCCTGCTCTACAAGCCCGGGGTGGAGCTGGGAGGCAGATCTGTAGAGACACACCCTGCCTGGACGCTCTTCCACACTTCCACCTGCCAAAGGGTGTCGTGAGGGAAGCCACAGGGCTGGCTGGAGCGCTGGGCTAGTGCCCATTGGAGTGACCAGCCTCCCTCGGAATCCCGCTGCCTTCTTCCCATTGATTTGGCCGGGATCTTTATTGTCTGCTCAAATGTAATTAAAGAGTCCTCTGATGGTGCCAATTAAAGACTCGGAGGGACGGGAGCGGGCGCTCACGGCGTCACATGGTGCGGCGCGGTGAAGCTGTAAACATCCATTAGCCATTACAGTTCTCATTAGTCCTTGAAAAACAACTCATTAGTGTCCATAGAACTGACAGGTAAATACAGCTAATGGGCTAAATCTATCAATAAATTCATTGTGTGCAAAATCAGGGTTTCTGTCATTGTGCTGCTCGCGGTGACTAATCAGAAGGTTAAATACTCCTGCAAAAATATATATAAGTTGCAAAGCACTTAGCCTGATAGACTGTGAAAAAATGGCACGTGAGAAACTAATGAAGACATCAAAGGCTTTATTTATACGTAGGGTGGGTTCATTTCAAGTTCAGGTTGCTATGAACTGTCACAGCTGTTTAGCTGAGACTAAATTTTAGAAAGCATATTGATTTGTTTTAATTTAAACGGGGCAGTTTACAAAAGCTGCTTGAATCTGAAGTTATTCCAGAAATGATTGCTCAGTGCGTGGTGGTGGCGTTGTGGGGTGGGGGGGCGGGCGGTGTCTCAGCGTGCTTCTCTGTGTCACCCCCCCTCCACCCCCGCCACACACATAGGGCATCTCCACAGAGGCTGCTCATCCTACAGCTGTTAGAGATCCCAACAGCATAGCCTGGCAGGGTTAGAATGGGCTCGCCTAGCCCCACCCTGTCCTGGTGCAGAGGGGGAAACTGAGGCTCAGGGAGGGCTGGTGACAAGCTCATTTGGCATTTGGCACGTTGGTGGCAGAGCCCAGGTCTCCTAGGCCTTTGCTTCTTTCTGCCGGCTGCTGTCCATTTCTCTCCGCGAGGCTCCTGAGACAGGCAGGGCCACCCACAGCTGAGAGCCATCACCCTGGGATTCGCTCTTCTTTCCTGAGCTTGGCCTTCTCTAGCCACAGCTACTCTAATCCAGAGGGGCCACAATTTCCTTTTCTCTGGATCTAGCTCAGCCTCTGCCCTCAAATGTCTGTACTTTAGGGAGCAGTGGAAGCTCAGAAGCTTCTGTCTCTGGCTGCCTGTTTCCCAGCCCTCTGCTAAAATGCCCCCCTTTCCACTTTGTTAGGTGGAAGAAAAGACCTCTTGATCTCAAAAGGATAAAACATTAGAAGAGGTTATAAACCGGTCACCAGCAAGTTATGTCTGACCTCTCTGCCCCAACCTGCAGGGTTTTTAAAATTTTAATTTGTAATCAGCATAAAAACCAGGAGATTTACATGAAATTTTGGCTTTCCAGCTTTTTCTGGGAGATCAGAAGATCTGGCCACACTGGACTGGATGTCTGGCCTGGTCCAGGTCACTGGGGTTGAGCAGTGGTTGTCCCTTTGGATGGGGCTGTGTTTTCCTGAACACCCCAGTGTCCTCTGGCCTGTGGCCTTCATGAGAAGAGAATAGGACCTCCTTTGAGGGTCACAGTGACCGTCCTACTGCCGTATGCCACTCCCCCCCACAGTGGAATGACTTCTGTATGGCCCTGGCTGCTCTTGGCATTAGCTCCAGGCCCAAACCCCAGGCTGGTCAGCTGGATGACCGTGCCTCACCCCTGCTCTAGCTATAGGGGTCAAGGAGATCTTCTGGGATGTGGGACTGGCCCTGCTTCCCAACAGGACTGTCAGGATGGTGGGTCCCCAACTCCGAGAAGGGTTTTCAGAGGTTTCTGGAAATGACAAGTGTCTTCTCCAGCCTCCTCATCTATTTCCTTCAACTTGCTTTGTCCTCCAGTTCATGCTTTATGCGGCTTGTCTTACAGAAGCAAATCTGAGCACGTGGCTCCTCGGCATAAAAGTCTTTACCTTCTGCCCGTTAGTTTACGATGGAGTCTAGAATCCTTACAAGGCTGCACAAGACTCCGTGCCTCTGGTCCTCCCTCCTCACCCCTGCTGGTGCCACTCACCTCCTCTTCCCTCTGCTCCAGCATCAGTGGTCCCTTTCAGTCCCTCCAACCGACCTTATTGGTTTTCCCTTCCTGATGGCCTGGGCACCCTCTATTCCTTCCTACTGGAATGTTCTTCCCAGATATTTGCATGTCCAGCTCCTTCATCCAAGCAACCCCAGGCTTCTACCTTTCCTTCAAAATTGCTAAACTTATCTAAGAATCTCTGTGCTTTCTGTCCCTTCTGCTTGAACTGCATTCTCCAGATCGTTTCATTGTCAGCTCCATCTCATCATTCAGGTGTCAACTCAAATATCTCCTCAGAAAGGCTTTTTGCAACCACCCCTCCCACTGGTCTCTCTTCTTCATGGCACTGAGCATGATCTGAATTTATGTCATTTACTTGTTGGGTCCTTGTTCATTTTCTGCCTTACTTTCCTGAAATACAAGATTCATGAGAGTCAGACTTTGTCTCTGTTGTTCACAGACACACCCTCAGGGCCTAGAGATGAGAGCCTGGCCCATAAAGATGCTCAGTAAATAATTGTCAGCTGAATTGAGTCAGGGAACATGGGCTGGAACGGACCTAGGAGAGGATGTGAACAGATCTTCTCAGTTGTCAGAAAGGCACTGAGGCCCAGAGAGACCAACCCAATTGGAAAGTGAGCCAAGAAGATGAAAGGCAAGTCCTAGGAAACAAGAAAAGACACTGAGACTCACTAATAATCGGGATATGCAAAATAAATCCACAGGGTACCACTTTCACCCATCAGTCTGGCAAAAAAAGTAAAGTGTTAGGGAGGATCTGGGAAAATGGGAAGCCCAATGTCAGCCGTATCTAGGAAAATTGAAAATGTCTGCACTCTTTCAACGAGGAGTTCTACGCCTGTGTCTGACCTGGAGAAAATCAGCTGTGCACAAAGCTGCAATACAGACATTCATTCATTCAACAAGTGTTTATTATGCACCTACTATACTAGAGATAGAACGGTAAATGAACTGCACAATAGCCCCTTCCTTCATCCAGCTTACATTCTACTTGGCGAGAGACTAGTGATAATCAATAAATGAATAAATAAAGGGTATGTCAGATGGTGATAAGTGCTGTGGAGGAAAGTGAAGCCAGTAAGGTGGAAAGGGAACCCTGGGGGAGGGGCTGCTGTTCTGTGTAGGGTAGTTAGGGAAGGCCTCTCTGATGGGGAGACATTTGGGCAGAGGGAACCACGTGGATATGGCTGTGTGGAGAGGGGGAATATTTTGGACAGAAGGACTCATCAGGGCAAAGGCCCTGGGGTGGGAGCGGGCATGAGAAGTTTGAGGCGAATGTGACTGGAGCAGGGAGAGTGGAGACAAGGGTAGTAAGAGATGAAATCAGAGGAGTAGCCAGGGCCCAGCTCATGTAGAGCCCTGCCGGGCACTGTAAGGATTTTGGCTTTTACTCTGAGTGAGGTGGGAAGCCATTGGAGAGTTTTGAGCAGAGGAACAAGATGATCTCACATTGTTTTCAAAAGATCACTCCAGCCGCTGTGGCTGTGTTGCAAATAGAGTAGAAAGAGGGCAAGGGGAAGGGACTGTTAGGGTAATTCAGGTGAGGGATGATGTGGCTTGGACAAAGTGGTGGTGGTGCTGCTGTATCCAGAATCAATGCTGCACACGTATTGAAGGTGACAGGGCTGGATGAAGACTGAATCTGAAGAACGAGAACAAAACGAGAGTCCAGGGTGACTCCATGGTTTTTTGACCTGAGCAAATGGAACTGCATTTAAGAAGATGGGGGAAGACTGGATGGAACAGGATCTGGTGTGTGTGTGTGTGTGTGTGTGCATGTTACACTTAATGGGCGTGTTAGACATTCATAAGGCTGGAGTGAGGGGAGTGGTCGAGTGGGCAGTAGAAACTTGGGAGTTAGCAGCATGTAGATAGTACTTAGAACCATGGAAGCAGACAAACCATCCAGGCGACCACTGCAGGTCGTGAAGAGAAGTCTAAGGAGGGGCTGGCCCCATGGCCGAGTGGTTAAGTTCCTGTGCTCGGCTTTGGCCCAGGCTTTTGCTGATTCGGATCCTGGGCACAGACATGGCCCAGCTCATCAAACCACGCTGAGGTGGCGTCCCACATAGCAGAACCAGAAGGACCTACAACTAGAATATACAACCATGTACTGGGGGCTTTGGGGGAAGAAAACAAAAAGAAGATTGGTAACAGATGTTGTTAACTCAGGTGTCTTCCTGGGACCTGCCATTGTTTGGAGCACAAGAAGATAAAGACAAATCAGAGAAGGAGACTGAGAAGAAATGTCCCTTCTTCGAAAGAGGGGCAAGAAAAAGGGAAGTGAACAGTTTCCAAGGGAGAGGTAACAATCTGATATGCCAATGACACCAATGATTAAGGAGGACAAGCAAACCAGAGAGCTGACTTTTGCATTTGTCCACGTGGAGGTCACTGGCAACCCGGCTAGATGTTTTGGTGGAGTGGTGAGCAAGAACCTGATGGGGCTCAAGAGAGCATAAGAAAGAAAATGCGGAGGTGCTGAGTAAAACCAACTTTTTGAGGCGTTTTGCTATACAGAGGGGAAGGGAAACGGAGCGGTAGCTGGAACAGAATGTAGCGAGACAAAGAGGTTTTTTTAAGATGAGAGAAATTGCAATGTATTTGTTGGCTGGGGGGAACCATCCAGTAGAGAGGAAAAGATCTGGTGGTGCGGGAGAATGAAGGAATAATTACCGAATTATTTGTCACACCAAAAATTAGAAACAGCCTAAAATGTCCATCAAGAGAAGAATAGATAAATAAAATATGTTATACTCAAAATGCTGAGCTCCTCTACAGCTGACTCATTGCCTGGAGGAACAAATTTCAATAGGAAGAAGGGGCCTCGTGGTGCACTTGCCTAAGGATGCTTGTGCTAAGATCCTATAGCCCTTAGCTCGCATCACACAGGTCCCTCCCCTTCTGTCCCCAAGCACGTTCACACGTTCCAGTGAGAACATGGCTGTGCCTGAGGCTGTCTTAGAAGATCTTCCTTTTGTTTGCCTTGGTCAGAAGAATCCTGCTTGATGATGATGATGATGATGATGATGATGATGGTAAAAATAAAATTAAAATAGCAGCTACTAATTATAGAGTGTTTCATCAACTTCTTGCCCTCATGGAGCATATATTCTAGGTGGACATTAAATAACGAATTCTAACAATTTTTCATTTCAGTTATGATGAATGCTATAAAGGAGAGTATTGAAGAGGGGCCTGTCTCAATCCAGAAGCATTAAGAAATGTTGTTTAAGCTGAAACCAGAAGCATGAGCGTGAGTCTGCCAGGCAAAGGTGGGGAGATAGGAGAGGAGGAAGGGAGGGCAAAGAGCATTGTAAGCAGAAAGACTAGCCAACTAGCATCCCTCCCTCCATTGACTCCATAAACAGTTACTGAGCATCAGCTGTGTCCCAGGTGGACAAGGCACCAATCCCTGCTTTCTTGGGGCTGCTATTGCAGTGGAGGGAGACAGAGAGTGGACGCATAAATGATACACGATTTCAGTTAGTGATAAGTGCTATGAAGATAATAAGTGGGGTAATGGTGGGGAGAGTGATTGACTAGTATTTTAGATGGGGCGATTAGAAAAGGTATCAAGAGAGGTGGTCTCTCACTTGAGACCTATCGTGCAAACGTGCCAGGAGAGCGTCCCAAGCCTAGGGAACAGCAGGTGCAAATGCCTTGAGGTGGGAATGGCCTTGCCACGTTTGGCGAAGAGCAAGGCCAGTGTGGCTGGGTCTACGAACAAGGTGGGACGTGGTGAGGTTCAGGTTAGAGAGACAGGGAGGGGCCAGATCATGGGGGGCTTTGTAACAGTGTTTTAAGCTTCTACAATCCCAGGTCTTAGCTGGGCAGCGGATTCAGATGGAATATTTCTCTGAAAAAGTCCAGGATCCCTAGGTCCTCAGCGAGTGGGTGGGCTGTGGCTGGTTTGGTTCGCCTCAGCTGCAGAGGCCAAGAGTTTTCCAGTGCCTCCCCACCCCCCAACTTCCAGCCATATATCTTAGCTTATCACTCCCGTCCATTTAGCGTGAGCCATATCCTCCACTCCAGAGGAGAACTCTCACTTAATTAATTTTAGATTTAAAGCAACAAGAAGTCCTTATATTAAAAACGGAGCGGGGGGGAGAACAGCTTGTTAATTAAAATGTCAGTTAGGGTGTTCCTGGCGAAAACTATGATTAGTGGGTGTTTCCTTTGGTTACAAGCCCTTGTGCTTTGATATTTCATGTGTGAATTTAAAGAAGCTCACACATGTGCCCAGCACCCAGAGACAGGCTACATTTCATGGTGGTTTCCATGGGCCGTTCTGTTCTTTGAACGCCAACATACCCCAGGCCTTGTGGGACAGCAGCCCAAGTCAGTCTTTTAACCTCCAACCCCAGACCCTCGCTTCAGAAGGGTTTTCTCTCTCTCTGCATGCCATTCCCACCAGCGGACTTTTGCTCTTTCTGTCTTTGGAAAACCTACTCACCCTTCAGGAATCGGTGTCACCTTTTTCAAAGCCTTACTAAATCTTCTGTTATAATGGTCCTCTTTACTTCTACATGGTAGTCCTTGAAAAACCAGAATTCTAACCCTACTTTTGTCACCTTTTGCTTCTTGCCTATCCTTAACAATCTTCAGTGTTTATTCTGTCATCCATCTCTAAGATATGCAGATGACACCATCCTCCTGGCAGAAAGCAGCAATGACTTGAAACCACTTCTGACAAAAGTGAAAGAAGAGAGTGCCAATCAGGCCTGTATTTGAACATCAGGAAGACAGAAATCATGGGACTGGCCTGGTGGCGCAGCGGTTAAGATTGCATGTTCCTCTTTGGCGGCCCAGGGTTCGCCGGTTCAGATCCCAGGTGCAGACCTACGCATCGCTTATCAAGCCATGCTGTGGTAGGCATCCCACATATACAATAGAGAAAGATGGGCATGGATGTTAGCTCAGGGCCAATCTTCCTCAGCAAAAAGAGGAAGATTGGCAGCAGATGTTAGCTCAGGGCTAATCTTCCTCAAAAAAAAAAAAAAAAAGACAGAAATCATGACCACACATGACTGCACAGCTTTAATATAGACAATGAAGACATGGAAAGTGTGAAAGGTTTTGTTTGCCTTGGTTCAGTCACCAGTTTAAATGGAGACGGCAGCCAAGAAATCAACAGAAGACTGAGACTTGGAAGGGCAGCAATGAAAGAATTAGGAAAGATCATCAAGTGCAAGGAAGTGTCATTAGAGACCAAGGCCAAGATTATCCACACCCTGTATTCTCTACTGCTATGTATGGGTGGAAAGCTGGGCAGTGAAGAAAGCTGACAGGCGAAAAATGGATTCATTTGAAATACAGTTTTGGAGGAGAGCTCTATGGGTACCCTGGACTTCCAAAAAGATGAACAAGTGGGTCATAGAGCAAACTGAGCCCGGACTATCACTGGAGGCGGAAATGATAAAATTGAGGCTGTCCTACTTTGGGCACATGATGAGAAGGCAGGATTCTTTGGAAAAGACAATAACGTTGGGAAAAGTAGAAGGCAGCAGGAAAAGAGAAAGACTGAATGTGAGATGGCTCGACTCCACAAAGGAAGCCACAGGCATGAGTCTGCCGAAGCTGAGCAGGGCTGTCGAGGACAGGACCCTGTGGACATCCGTCACCATAGGATCATCAGGAGTTGGAATCGACTTGATGACACATAACAACAAAAAACTACCTCTCCCAGTCAGAAATATTTTTTCCTTTCTTTGTATCTTCATAACACATTGCTTACATCCTTGCTAGAAAAAAAAAATCTGAGAAAGGAAAAAGTTACTTAATATTTATCCTATCCAGCTACCTTCCAAGAAGGGTAGGTCCTTGGCTTGTTGTGCTGGGTGAAGGGCATGGGGAGAATGGACTGGTAAAATTCGGGGAAGCCTGTGCCAAACCTCTATGCTTGAGTAGAAGAAGAGCTGTAGAAAGACTGGGTGTGCATACAGACCCGGGAGGCTGAATGCGGGTGGGATGGGGAAGCAGCTCTAGGGAAAACAGGCAGCTGATGGCTAAAGAGGAATTTCAGGGGGCTATGTGGAGGAAATAAATGTTTCTTGAGGGACTTTTGTTAAGTTGCATGTGTGGCATGCTACGTAAACCTCTCTTGTTTCCCCATGACATCTTCAGTAAAACCTGTTACTCACTTGGGCTTTGTGGAATTGGATTAAATTGTTTCTGGAAGGGTAAGTATCAAGAACCGTGAAGGTTCTGAGGTTCATCCAACTTGCAAGCTAACAGGTCAGCCTACCACAAACTCACGGATGCTGGCAAAACCCGGAGACCCTTGAAGAAGGCACAAAGGACTTTATGACTCATGACAACAGTAATAGCCAGAGTGTCAATATTTATGCTGGTTTTCCAAGCTCCAGTTCCCACAGAGTGACACAAAGGGAGCTACACACCTGTAGCACATGCAGTGGGTTTCCATATGAGAAAGGAACCCCCAGCTTGGGGAACCCAAATCTTTTGTAGAGAGCAGTAAGCCTGTTTGAAATTTGCCCTGGAGAGAGACATATCTTTATGATACCAAATAGCAACAAACTTTCCTTTGCTCTGGAGAGAGACTATCTCTAGCTTCCAGGGCTGTCCACTATACAAACGTAGGTTAAAGGATAACCCAAACAAAAGCAGTCAGTGTGTTTGCTTGAAAAGTGTGCAGAAATGCCGAAGACCCAGGGAGAATTGTCTCTCCAGAGTAGGATGAAGTGCCGATCCCTGTTTCAAGGCAGGTAGAAAATACGCATTACGTGAACCACCAGTCCTACTCTCCTCCCTTGACCAGAAATGGGCTCACAATCCTCAGCACAGAGCATGTGGGTTATGAGTCTGTATAGCGTGCTTTTGGAAAGAATTAATTTATTATATCCTGTATCAGTTAGCTATTGCTGCGTAACAAACCACCTAGAACTTGTTGCTTAAAATGAAAATGAATTATTATTGCTCATGAATCTGGGTCATCCGGGAGGTTCTGCTGATTTGATCTGGGCTGGGCTGATCTTGGCTGTGCTTTCTTACATCTCCTCAGCCCCAGCTGGGACACAGAGCAGACCTGGCTCTGTTCTATGTGGCCTTTCATGGCACGACAAGTTTCCAAGAGACTGAGTACAGGGCCCCAGGCCTCTTGAGGCCAAGGCTCAGAATGGCCACATTCTCTTGGCCAATTCAAGTCACAAGAGAGCCTGGATCCACAGCATGGGAAGTAGATTCCACCTCATGTGAGAGGAACTTCAAAGTCACTTTGCAAAGGCGTATATATTCAGGAAGAGGAATAATTGGGGACATTTTCACAATTAATTTATCACATTTGCTTTTCCTACTGGACTTTGAGCTCCTAGATGACAAGGATTATGTCCCATTCATGTCTGTACCTTGGGGAATGGTCTGGGCAGGGCATAGGAAAAGCATCAGCAATGTCTTTCAAGTGAATGAATGATATACAATAGGATGAATGAATGATGCATAATAAGCAGTTGTTCTGTCTGTGAACTAGATGGTTGGCCAGGGAGATGCACAGGCGGAGTGCCTGGTACATACCCTAGGCCACAGCTGCCCCTGCCCAAGGCTGTGCCTGGTTCTCTGTGTCTTCTCGTCCCACTGCTCTTGCCTTTACTTGGGACCTCATCGTATGCCTGGTCAGCTCTGCAGCCTGTTACTGCTCTGCCTGCTTCTGCTCATCCTCTCCAACACGTCCTCCACATCATCTCCAGGGAGCATTCTAAAATGCACATCTGACTCTCTCACTCCTCCGTTTCAATCTGTTGCGGACTCCCCAAAGCCTAGAAGATAAGGTCTCAGCTCTTTAGCATGACATTCAAGGCCCTTTGCCTCTGGACTTGGATCATGCTGTTCCTTACCACACATCCTACATTCTTGCCGCCCCAGATCACCCGTTGATGTTGAACACGGCACCGACAGCTCCCTGAACTTTGGTCCCAGCCAGGCTCTCTGTCTGCTGTGTACTGACCTGGGTTCTCCCCCTTTGCTCAAGTGTCCCCTTGGCCTTCCAGGGATGGATGTTGACCTATACTTTGCTCTCAGAATGCTCTCTGGCACTTCCCTTGTCCCGTGGATCTGGCTGCCTGGGGCCTTTGTGGAGCCCCGCATCCTCTGAGTTGGGAACTCCTTCAAGACAAATGTGCTTCTCTCGGTTTCCTTGGGATCCCCCACTCCACCACCGCAACTTACCCTGAGAGCACAGTGGGGTCCCCTGCGGAGGGGGCTCCCATAACGTTTGCTGGACTGAACTGAGATTTATGGAGAGGGAGGAGGGCAGGAGACGGGAGGGGAGGAGACGAGAGCACAGAGGAGGGAAGAGGAGCCGAGAGAGAGACTGCAGCCCAGGCATGGGCATAACATCCAAGACATCTGGTTCCCCTGGCCTGGGACTCTGCCCCCGGGCTCCTCTCCCTGCAGTGCTTTCTGGAACAGGTCATAGCCTGTGGGCTAAAGACTTTCCACCCCAAGGCTTCTCCTGGAAGTAGAACCAGGGCCTCAGCCCCCAGCAGAAAGGACCCTGCCTGACACTGCTGGGGGGCGGGGGGAACAGCTCTCCAATGTCTTGGGTTTTCATCATTTTAGTCTCTGTTACTAGCTTTATTTAATTTGTCACTTAATTACTGTTTACTGAGTATGCTTGTAGCTAACATATTTATTTACAGGGCACTTTGTCTGATTTTAGTAGTTTTTTTCCTTTTCCTTTCTTTATATCTGTATTGTTTACTCTAATAATGCACAATGAGGTCAAAAAATTTTTTTAAATAAACAATACAGAGGAAATAAAAATCCCTTGATATTTCCTCCTTCAGAGATAAGCAGTGTTGACAGTTTGGTGTACCTCCTTTCAGACCTTTTTTGAGTGCTTATATAAATATACATGGAGGTGACCCAAATATACCTCAGAAGGCCTTAGGGCCAGTCTCTGCCCAGCAGTGCAACCCAAATACCCCAAACCAGACTCCAGAAGCCTGAAGAATACTGTGAATCTCTGTTGTTGGTTTCCTTAAAAAGGTGGTGCAGGGGCTTTTTGCAGCTTCAAGAGTCAGCTTTAGACATCTCTGCTTCGCCTCCAAGTGTCTCAGTCACAGCAGCTGCTAAAAATCGCTTCTCGCTTCCTCCCACTCAGCCCTTCTTTCTTTGGGCTGTGCCTTCCTGAACTCTAGCGCCGCGGGGCCCTCCCCGCCAAGCACAGCTCTCAGAAAGTACTGTTCTTCTGTGACTGCTGTTCTTGTAAGACTCAACCCTCCTGGAATTTTGAAGAAAAAATTTTGCTACATTTCTTTATCAGCGTAAATAAGATCACACTATCCACATTGTTCAGTGAACCACTTTTTTTCACACCCTACTATCTTATGGATGCATTTCCATATCTATGCATTCAAATCTACCCTTTGCTTTTAAAGTCCAGGGGACCACTCCATTGAATGGATGGTCTGGAGTTTGTTTAACCAGTCCCTTACCATGGGACATTCCAGTTCCTTCCAGTTTTTACCACTAAAAATAACGCTGCAATGAACAACTTTCTGAATTTGGACTTCTACGCCTTTTCTTTCTTTTTTTCCTTCTATATGTCCCAAGTCGGCCCCAAGGTTTGCTGTTCCAGCAAGATGTCTGACAAAGCTGCAGTTTGTGTTCTGTTTGTTTGTTGCCCAGCACGTGTTTCCATTGTTTTCCTTCCAGTTCCTTTGGGAAACTCCCTGCTCACTCCATGTGATCCTGGGGGGCTGCCATGATGCTCTACCCCATGTAGTCACATGACCAAGCTGGCCAATCAGAGCACCCTTCCTGCGGGCCTCAGTGATCATCCCATCAGTTTCCACTGTCCATTTCCACTGTCCCTCCCCTAGCCCCAGGCTCATTGTCTCTGCCCCAGCCCCTCCCACAGCCTGCTCTCTGCTGTTTCTGCATCTAGGGCTGTGTAGCTCTCCTCCATCCTCAATGGCTGCTCATCCTTTTGACCTTGTTGATCCCATGCTTAAAAATCATGGGTGGTGACTCCCAACTTCCTGTGAATAAAGATCCTATCTCTTCAATCTGCCATCTAGAGCCTGCAGGACCTGGCTCTTGCTTCCCTCTCCAGCCCTGGGGCTCTCCACTCTCTTTCACACAAACCAAATTTCCAGCAGATTGTACCTCTTCCTCATTTTTGAACATGCCCTGCATTTTCCAGTTTCCATCCTTTGGACTATGCTCTTTACTCTGGAAATCTCGCCCTCAAATAATGAAGGTCAAATTCCTACCTACGTTTTAAGCTCCTGGCCCCCCAGCCTCCTCCGGTGCCAACAGGAAATAATCAACTTCACCTTCCTTGGGGCTCCCTAAACATGTTGCTGATCTTCTAACTTTTTTGCATTCCTTGGGGATCACTGGTTACAAGGGGGCAGAAACCCACTCAAGCCAGCACAAACAAGGGGAGATGGTGGCTATTGTAAGAACATGGAGATCCATAGAAACCAGACTCAGCCAGACCTCATGGGAGTGGAAACTTGAACCTGAAAAGCCATCGGGGGTTGAAAGTGACTCTCTCCATCTCTCAGTGGCTATCTGCCTTCCTGCCTCTTCTCGCTCACTGATTTGATTGTGTGTGATGGCAGCTGGTGAACAGCACCTGCCTCCTCCTGGTGACTGCACTGGAAACGCTTTCATAGTTTGACCCTTACCCTCTCCCCACCAGGTGTAACCCCGGGCCCGGGCCTGGCACATTGTCAACAGGAAAAAGCAAACTGATAACATTTTACCACTTACATGTGTGACACACAGGGATTTGTGTTTTCGTAGGATTTTTGGTTAACCTCCCAACACCCCCCAAGAATGGGTACTATTATTTCTCCCATTTTACAGATGAGGAAACTGAGGCAGAATTTTGCCCAAGTTGACAGAGCTAGCAAAGGAGAGAACTGGGACTTGCATCCAGGCCTGTTTGAGTGGAGGAACTTATTCATCCACAGAAGGCATCTTAAGGTCATCTTCCAGACTCCCGCCTCTAGATCAGGAGTATAGACCCCCCTCCAGAGAGGCAGCCAGCTGTTTTCATCTTAAACATCTCCAGGGTGAACCCACCTTTTATTGCTCCAATGATTTTACCCCCTCCCCCAAACATCTGACATTTCTTCCTTGTGTCCATTCATAAACTTGTTTGCTTTGTTTAAAATCCCTTTCTGCTTGTCACACTTCCTCAGGCTTGAAACCAACTCCTGATTCAAAGCAAACAGTCACTTGTTTTTGCCACAACCCAGTGAAGTAAACATTTGAAATTTCCACTTAATAGATAATAACCTCAAGGCCCAAGAAGGTGAAGCAGGCCACCTAAAGTCACACAGGCCAGACATAGCGGGTCTAGAACTTGGACCCAGGATCCTGGACTCTAAATGACCATGCCAGCCAGTCACTTGGCACCGACCATTAAGCTTAAGGCACAGTGGTCCGTCTGGGACCCTGAAAGAAACAGACTTGGCTGTTTCCAAAGTGGATAAGAATAAAGGAAGAAATAGCAAGGTTGGGAGAAAGATGCATGGAGGGAAAAAGCCATCACTTAGGTTCAGGGTGGAATGTGTGATGGCGGGGGTGGGGAGGACAGGAGTCAGCTCAGAGACTGGAGAGAATGAAGAAGAAACATCATATTAAACGTCCAAGCTCCTTACATGGCCCACAAGCTGGGTGGCCATATAATTTTGCGGGAACAACAAGCTTAAACCAGAACTATCCCAGGCAAACTGGGACATAAGGTTGCCCCACCTCAAAGGTTCTTCATGATCTGTCTTCTTCCTACCTCTCTGAAACTGTCCCCATCCACTGTCCCCCTCATTTACTAAGCCCCGGCCGTATTGGCCTTCTTGCTCCTCTGTGAAATTCCCAGAGTGTTGCTACTGCAAGACCTTTGCGCTGCCCTCTGTCTCGAATGCTCTTCCCCCCATCTTCACATGACTGTTCCCTTGTCATTCAGGTCTGAGCTCACCTGTCGTCTCCCAAGAAAGGCTTTCCTGACCTCCTAATATAAGGTAGTGCCCTACCTCCAGTCACTCTCTGTTCTGGTTATCTATTGCTGTGTAATAAACAAACCCCAAATTTTGTGGCTTAAAATAACAATGATTATTTTATTACCTCTTACAGTTTCTACAGGTCAGGAATTTGGGAGGGGCTTGGTTGAGCAGTCTGGCTCAAGATCTCTCATAAAGTCGCAGGAATGGGGCCTGCAGCTGGAATCATGGAGGGCTGGAGCAGCTGGAGGCTGGCCAGACAACCCTCTCTCTGTTTATGTCATCTGAGGGCCTGTCCGTGGATTCTCTTGGGGAAGGCTAATTTGGGCTTCCTTACAACATGGCAGTCTTAAGACAGCTGGTCTGCTCTCATGACACTCAGGGCTCCAGGGCAAATGTTTTATCACACAAGGTGGAAGCAATAGCATCTTTTATGACTAGCCTGGGAGTCACATGGCTTCCCTTCTAGCACATTCTATTGGTTACCAGTGAGTCGCAAGCCTTTCCAGATTCAAGGGGAGAGGAATTAGACTCTAATTTTTCATGAGGGTGTGGCAAGGATCTAGAAGGACACATGGAACCAGAGATATTGTTGTGACCATCTTTAGAAAATATAACCTGCCATACTGTCTTTATACCCTGGGAGAGTTACAGTACCTGAAAGTGTCTTAGTCATGTATTTTTGACGTGTTCTTATCCGTCGTTTCTCCCCGACTCCCATCCCACTAGAAAATAAGATCCATGGAGGAAGAGATCTTTCCTATCTGGTTCACCTCTGCCTTCCTAGTGCCTGCCTTATAGAAGGCACATAAAAATTTCATTGAAGCAATGAGTGAAGTGCTACAAGGTATACCAGAAATCTGAGAAGGGCTCTCAGGGTGCCTGCAGCTCTGGTTTTTGAGTAGCTACTCCAAAAGCATCATTAGAAACTCTGAAATATATTTTCAGAATTGTTTTGTGGCTAGGGGTCCCTCGACTTTCTTAGTCTGAGTGCCCCAGCTCAGCTTCCCCAGTGGTCTCTGGCGCCAGGGCACACCCACAGCAAGAATTCCTCTTCAGTTTTGAGGCCCCCCAGAGGGACTAGCATCCCCAAGTATCTGCCTCCAGCTTTGCCCTAGTTTGCAGATACTTCCTGTCAGCAAAAGACACATATCATTTTCTCAGGAGTTCTGATTCAGGGGAACGTGTCCATCTACCCTGGGCTCCCAGACATTCTGTGAAATAATTCTTGCTGGTCTTTTGGGTCTAAAAGAAAATTTTACTGAACCTTTTCTACAAAGGCCCTCTATGAACCCCTGAACCTTGAACTCATTCAACAAACACTTATGAATGAGTGTATTAGTTAGGGTTCTCCAGAGAAACAGAACCAACAGGATGTGTGTGTGTGTGTGTGTATCTATATCCATATTTATGTATCTGGATATAGATATAGACATAGATAAAGATATAGATAGAGACAGAGATAAAGAGATTTATTTTAAGGAATTGGCTCACATGATTGTGGAGGCTTAGCAAGTCCAAAATCTGCCATCAGACTGGAAACCCAGGGGAGGTGCAGTCTGAGTCCAAAGGCCATCTGCTTGTAGAATTCCTTCTTGCTCAGAGAGGTCAGTCTTTGTTCCATGAAGACCTTCAACTCATTGGATGAGGTCCACTCATGTTACGTGGAGGGTAAGCTGCTTTCCTCAACATCCACTCACTTAAATGTTAATCTCATCCAAAAAACACTTTCACAGAAATGTCTGGAATAATGTTTGATCAAATACCTGGGCACCATGGCCAGGCCAAGTTGACACATAAAATTGACCATCACAATGGCCATTGCAGAGGATACAATTGAAAAAGAAAGACCCAGCCCTTGTGAAATTCATATTCCAATAGAGAGGTAAATAACCACTTTAATGGTTCTTCAGTGTACATTCTAGTGCATAAAAATGCAGATTTCAGAGCCATGTCCTGGGGAATTTTGATTCAGAGGCAGGTGGCCCATAAGCCCCCACTTGACCTCATAGTAACCTAACCTGGGCTCTGATGAAGCAGGGGTTGGAGAGAAGTGTGTGGTTCATTGTGAAGGGAAGAGAAGGCTCTTCTGGATGGCTGGTCATAGTCTGGCCCCAAGATGTCACCAGTGAAGGTGAAGTGGGAAAAATGTCCCAGGCAGAGGGAACAGAGGGAGCAAGGGCATGAGTGTGGCTGGAGTGCAGAGGGCAGGGGAGGCGGTCGAGGAGATGCCTCTGGTCAAGAGGTTGGAGCCCATTGAGGCCATGTCATTGAGTGGTTAAGGCCATGGGTTTTAGAACCAGACAAACTTAGGGCTGAACACAGACTTGGCTACTTGGAAGTGCCACAACTCTGGGCTACATAAATTCCCTGAGACCTGGTCTCCACATCTGGGGAAAAAGGCGAGGGTGGCGGGGATAATTGCATTCTATTAGTTTCCTATTGTTGCTGTAAGCAATTACCATACACAGTGCCTTAACACAGCATGAGTTTATGACGATACAATTCAGAAGTCCAAAATGGGTCTTGTGAGGCTAAAAGCAAGGTGTCAGCAGAGCTGTGTTCCTCCCGGAGGCTCCGGGGAGAATTCTTTCCTTGCCTTTTTCGGCTGCCCACAGTTCTTGGCTTACGGCCACGTCCCTCGGACCTCGGTTTCCATCATCCCATCTCCTTCTCTGACTCTGGCCCTCCTGCCTCCCTCTTATAGGGACTCTTGAGATTACATTGGGGCCACATAGATAACAATGATAATCTCTCCATCTCAAGATTCTAGAGTTAAACACATCTGCAAAGTCCCTTTTGTCAAGTAAGTTAACACGTTCACAAGTTTTGGGGAGTAGAACATGGACCTCTTTGCAGGGCCCTTATTTTGCCTACCACACCTACCTCCTTCACACTATAAAGATTAAGAAAGAGGATGTGTGTAAATGCCTGGCACATGGGCCCTGCTAGGTGTGACAAATGTTCTTATGAACAGTTCTGAATTCCCAACAAGAAGCTTGGGCCTCATCCTGAGAGGTATGAGGCATAAATGGAGACCCATTTCCCTTAAAAATTTTCCAGGTTGGAGAAGAGCCAAGATGGCGCCGTGAGTAGTCCTCTTTGTCTCTCGCCCTTCGAGTCTACAATTATTTGGACACTTATCGCTTGACAAAGGATATCCAGACAGCATCTCAGGACGTCTGAGACACCCACGCGACTATACATCGGAAGGCGGATGGACTTTCCTCCGGGAGGATGTGGAAATAGGTGAGGGCTCTCCGACCCTGACGGGCAGCCTGGTACCCGCAAGCGGCTTTCTTCCAACGGACGCCCCCAGAGGATCCACGCACGTCTAGGGCAGGAGCGAGAACACAACAGAGGAGCGACGGTGGAAACAGGTGACCAGAACCCTACCTAAACCCCCTGCAATTACTCCTAAACGCAGAGGGAAACTTTGGAGTTGCACACCTGAGCCCGCGGGGAGAGTCTCTCCCCGCCATTGGCGGGGGGATCCAGCCTGGTGCTCGGGGCGCCCGGAGGGTCCCAGAGAGAGACACGGAGGGCACGGAGATCTCCCAGCTGCCGTTGCCCGCCCCGTGGGACTAGGGATTGCCGGAGATCTCGGAGAGGACCGGGGCTGGGGGAA